>NW_027142511.1:0-5000 GCF_026170545.1 Melanerpes formicivorus
CCTTCATTGCGCCGCGGGCTTTCGGGACGGCCCCTGACTCGCGCCCGTGCTAGACTCCTTGGTCCGTGTTTCAAGACGGGTCGGGTGGGTAGCCGACATCGCCGCGGACCCCGTGCGCCCGGAGCGCGGCCACGCGCGGCCCGGCGGCGCCGCGCGGTCGGGGCGCACTGAGCGCAGTCCGCCCCGCTTGACAGCGGCGCCGGGGGCCGCCGGGCCCGAGCCCCCAACCCCGGCGCGGAGCCGGAGGCGGGGGAGGGCGCGGCGGCGATCCTCTCCCTCGGCCCCGGGATTCGGCGACGAGCTGCTGCCCGGCGGCTCTAACACCCGCCGCCGCTCGCGCGGCGCCGGGCCACCTGCCCGCCGCGGGCCTTCCCAGCCGACCCGGAGCCGGTCGCGGCGCACCGCCGCGGAGGAAATGCGCCCGGCCAGGGCCGGCCGCCGGCCGGGCGGCGGTCCCCGCGCCGGCCCGCCCCCCCCGAGCCCGCCCCCGCGGGCGGGCGCCCGGGGGACGGAGGGGGGGCGGAGGCGGGGATCCGCCGGACCCGCGCCGGCCGACCGCGACTCGCCGGGTTGAATCCTCCGGGCGGACTGCGCGGGCCCCACCCGTTTACCTCTTAACGGTTTCACGCCCTCTTGAACTCTCTCTTCAAAGTTCTTTTCAACTTTCCCTTACGGTACTTGTTGGCTATCGGTCTCGTGCCGGTATTTAGCCTTAGTAGATGGAGTTTACCACCCGCTTTGGGCTGCATTCCCAAGCAACCCGACTCCGAGAAGCCCCGGGCCCGGCGCGCCGGGGGGCCGCTACCGGCCTCACACCGTCCGCGGGCTGCGGCCTCGATCACAAGGACTTGGGTCCCCCGAGAGCGCCGCCGGGGAGGGGGGGCTTCTGTACGCCACATGTCCCGCGCCCCACCGCGGGGCGGGGATTCGGCGCTGGGCTCTTCCCTCTTCACTCGCCGTTACTGAGGGAATCCTCGTTAGTTTCTTTTCCTCCGCTGACTAATATGCTTAAATTCAGCGGGTCGCCACGTCTGATCTGAGGTCGCAAGCCCAACGACGAGCCACCGACGGCCCGACGCCGCGCGCGCGCGCGCCCCGGCCGGCCGGCACCGCGGCGCGAGAACGGCTCCCCCCCCCACGCACACACCCCGCGCGGGGGTGGGGGTGGGGGGGCGGCCGGCTCGCCCCGCAGACGCGGCCGCGGGACGGCGAGCGCGGCGTCTCGCCGGCTTCCGCCCCCCGCGACGCACGCGCGACCGCGGGGGACGAAGGGCCCCAGCCCGGAGGAGGGCCCGAACGCGACACCGCGGCGGGTGACGCGCCTCTCGGCCCGGGAGACGGCCCGCCGGGGGTCGACGCCGAACGGCGACACGCAGGAGAACCCCGGGGAGGCGAGAGCGAGGAAGAACGAGGGGAACGGGAACCCCCGCCGCCCACGGCAGACGCCTGCGCGCGGACGCGGGCAGCACGCACGGTACCCCCGCGGTACCCACCCGCAGACAGCCGCGCCCGCGCGGGGAGTGCCGGGGGGGGGGCGAGGCCCGCGCCTCCTCCCCCAACCGGCTCTCGTCTCCCCCAACGCCCCACCGGGCGTCGCTGGACCAACGGGGAACCCCTGCCGGCGAAGCCCCGGCGGGACGAACTCCGCGAGAGCGGGCGCTCCGGGAGCGGGGAGCTACGGAGCGCTCCCCGAGTCTGCACTTAGGGGGACGAAGGCCCCTCCCCGCCCGGGGGAGAGCCTGCGAGGCGACCCCAGCCGTGCCGCTCGGCGGGCACCGAGGCGGCGATTGATCGTCAAGCGACGCTCAGACAGGCGTTAGCCCCGGGAGGAACCCGGGGCCGCAAGTGCGTTCGAAGTGTCGATGATCAATGTGTCCTGCAATTCACATTAATTCTCGCAGCTTAGCTGCGTTCTTCATCGACGCACGAGCCGAGTGATCCACCGCTAAGAGTTGTCTGGCTTTTCGGCACCGCCCCGCCAGCGCGGAGGGGCCGGGACCGCTCGCAAAGGAGCGGCCCCTCGGAGAGCGCGGCACGGCGGCCGCTCGCCTCACTTGACCGTACAAGCACAGGAGAGGGGGGGAAAATAAAACGAAACCCCGAAGCGGCAAAAGCAAGGGGCGGGGAGCCCGCGCTCCCGGCTTTTTTCCCTCCCCCGAGGAGGGAAAAACGCACCTTGTGGCGCTTCGGGGCCGGACCAGGCGCCCGGGCTCGCTCCGACCTCGGCGCGGAGGAGGCGCCGCGCGCCGCGCGGAACGTGCCCCGAACCCGGCCTCGCCTCGCGTGCACGGGGAAATAAAACCCCCTTCGCTTCCCCACCCAACGGCGGGGGGGGGTGTGTCTCTCGCTGGCCGCCCCGTGCCGTCGCGAAGACGCCACGAAGCGAGGCAGCGGAGACACCCCCCCCCCCCGCCCGGGGGGAGCGAGGGGGGCCGGGCGCACAACCGCCGGCAGGAGAGCGCGCGCGCGCCTCCGCACCGGCCCCTCCAACGCCGCCACCGCTGCGGCCCATCCCGGACTTTCTTTTCCCCCGCTTTGGCCCCGGGGCCGAGCCCCGGCCGGCTCGCGCCCTCGGGCGGCTTCTCTCGCCACCGAACCCCCCCCGCCGCGGGGACGGAAAACGGCTTGCGAGACGGGAAAGCCCGAGCCCACGTGGGACGCCACCGCGGCGACCCGCCGGCCCTCGCCGGGCGGCGCACCCGCCGACCGACAAACCCCAGCGGCACGAGCCCCTTCCATCCTCCCCCGGCGCCACCGCGCCGCCGGCTTCGCTCGCTCGACCCCTTCCGTGGGCCCCGCGGCCAGGCGGACAGCGGACGGCGCTGAGCCGGGGGGGCGGGCCCCCCGCTCTCCCGTTTCCACGCGGAGACCGGGGGTGGGACGCCCCCGGCTGCCCGCCCGTCCCCCACCCGGCACGCGCCGGGAAGGCGAACGGGGAAGCCCGCGGGCAGGGCCCGGGACCGGGACAGCCGCAGCCGGTGGCAGGGTGCCCTCCGGCGAGGGACCGGAGCCGGAGACGCCGAGCGACGCCCGCCGCCGCTCGGACGCGGTCACGCCACCCGAAACCGGCCCCGGACGGGGGGGAACCGGCAGCGCGAGACCGCCGAGGCGCCAGCTCGCCGGGGCCCCGCTCTGGGGCCTGGGCAAAGGGAAAAGGGACCGGGAGGTCCGCAGCGGCCCGGCCGCCGCAAGAGGCGCCGCCGCCGAGCCGCGGCAACGCGCCCGCACAAAACCCCCGGCGGGGGCGAAGCGCCCTGGGCCAGCCCCCACCGCGGGGGCTCGCCGCCCCGGCCCGCGAGAAGCCCGCGCTTCAACGCGCCGCCGGGGACGCCCGTGGCGAGGCGAGGCGGGCGGCGGACCTACGGCCGACCTCGCGCGGTGGGCTCTCTCCGGCCGAGCGCTCGGACCGCAGAGGGGGGGGGGCAGAGTCCCCTCCCCGGCCCGGCGGCCCCCGGAGGACGACGAGCGCGACGACGGCGGACCTAGCCAGAGGCATTGCGGGGGCAACCCCCGCCCCTCTGAAGGCACCCGCCCGCCCCCGCGCTCGCCCCCGCATCCGGGGGTGGCGCGCCGAGCCGCCCGGGGTCTTTAAACCGCCGCCCGGCTTCCTCCGCGGTAGGGCAAGGCCGCGGACGAAGGCGCGGAACGCTAGGTACCTGACCCTGGGGTGAGGGAAACCAGACTTAAGGCCCCGCGGGGGTGCCTCCCCCCACTGCCGCCGTCGGGGGGAGCGTCCGCCCGCGGGGGGCCGCGCCCGAAGTCCGCCGCCACCACCGCGCCCCCTGGCCTGGCCCGAGGCCCGGGGGTTTCCCTCAGTCAGCCGGCGCTGCGTCGGGGAGGAGGGACGCGGCTGGGGACGCCCATGCCGCGTGCTCGCCGCGCGGCGAGCGCCGGCTACGGCGGCCCCGGCGGCGGACCGGCGACGACGGCGATGCGCTGGGCGGGCCGAGGGCCCGGGAGAGCCCGCTCGACGACACCCGCGCGGACCGGGGAGCATCGCTCGGGCGCCGCCCGATGCCCGTCCAGCGGGAAACGACTGAAGCAGGAGGGGGCACAGGCCACGCCGAGGTCAACGCGGCGCCCGCGCGGTGGCCGCCCAGCGCGCCCCCCCGGCTCCCAACGACCCGATGGGGTCCCAGCCGGGCCGTCGCCGTCGCCCGACCCGCGGATCCCCGCGCGCCGCCGAAAGGGGACTCCCCCCTTTCCTCTCGCCTGCCGGGCGCGCGGTGCCCCAGAGGGGGCTCCGGGAAAGGCATGCCCGGCGCCGTGGCCCGGAGTGGGGTGGGGGCTCGGGGGGGTCCCCGCACGCGCGGAGGCGCCCCTTCTCCCCCCGACACCCCTCACACCGCACACGCTTGGGCTCACGGACGCCGGGGGGTGTGGGGGGGGGCGGTGGTGGCCGCGGCAAGAGGCAACGGCAGGCGGGGGGGCTCCGCGCAAACGGCAGCGGGGGGGGGGGCGGGGGTAGCGGCAAGAGGCAACGGCGGGAAGGGGGGGCTCCGCGCAAACCGCTAACGGGAGCCGGGGGGTGTGGGGAGCTGGGGGTGGCAGCAGCGGCAAGAGGCAACGTCGGGAGGGGGGGGCTCCGCGCAAACCGGGTAACGGGGGCCGGGGGGTGTGGGGGGGGCGGTGGTGGCCGCGGCAAGAGGCAACGGCAGGCGGGGGGGCTCCGCGCAAACCGGCAGCGGGGGGGGGGCGGGGGTAACGGCAAGAGGCAACGGCGGGAAGGGGGGGCTCCGCGCAAACCGGCAGCGGGGGGGGCGGGGGTAGCGGCAAGAGGCAACGGCGGGAAGGGGGGGCTCCGCGCAAACGCGCAGCGGGGGGGGGGGCGGGGGGGTAGCGGCAAGAGGCAACGGCGGGAAGGGGGGGGCTCCGCGCAAACCGGCAGCGGGTGGGGGGCGGGGGGTAGCGGCAAGAGGCAACGGCGGGAAGGGGGGGCTCGCGCGCAAACCGGCAGCGGGGGGGGGCGGGGGTAGCGGCAAGAGGCAACGGCGGGAAGG
>NW_027142512.1:0-206437 GCF_026170545.1 Melanerpes formicivorus
AGAAACTTCTTGGCTGGAAGGGTGCTGGAGCCCTGCAGCAGGCTGCCCAGAGAGGCCCTGCAGTGCCCCTTGCCGGAGAGCTTCCAGAGCCAGCTGGATGTGTTCCTGTGGGACCTGCCCCAGGGGATCCTGCTCTGGCAGGGGGATTGAACCTCCTCTCCAGAGCTCCTTTCCAGCCCCTACCATCCCAGCAGTCTATGATGCAATGACCCCAAGCTGTCTGACACCAAGCTGTGTGGTGCAGCAGACAGGCTGGAGGGAAGGGATCCATCCAGAGGGACCTGGACAGGCTGGAGAGGTGGGCACAAGCCAACCTCAGGAGGTTCAACAAGAGCAAGGGCAGGGTCCTGCAGCTGGGTCGAGGCAATCCCAGGCACAAATCCAGGCTGGGCAGGGACTGGCTGGAAAGCAGCCCTGAGGAGAGAGACTTGGGGGTGCTGGGGGAGGAGAAGCTCACCAGGAGCTCTCAGTGTGCACTTGCAGCCTGCAAAGCCAATCAGCTCCTGGGCTGCAGCAGGAGAAGTGTGGCCAGCAGGGCAAGGGAGGTGATCCTCCCCCTCTGCTCGGCTCTGGGGGAGACCCCACCTGGAGTACTGCCTCCAGTTCTGGAGCCCCTATGACAAGAGGGATCTGGAGGTGCTGGAAGGTGTCCAGAGCAGGGCCAGGAGGATGAGCAGAGGGCTGGAGCTGCTCTGCTGTGAGGACAGACTGAAGGAGTTGGGGCTGTTCAGTCTGGAGAAGAGAAGGCTCCCAGGTGACCTCATTGTGGCCTTCCAGTATCTGAAGGGGGCTACAGGAAGGCTGGGGAGGGGACTGCTCAGGATCTCAGGGAGTGATAGGACTAGGGGGAATGGAATGAAGCTGGAGGTGGGGAGATTGAGGCTGGAGGTGAGGAGGAAGTTCTTCCCCATGAGAGTGGTGAAGCCCTGGAATGGGTTGTGCAGGGAGGTGGTTGGGGCCCTGTCCCTGGAGGTGTTTAAGCCCAGGCTGGCTGAGGCTCTGGCCAGGCTGATCTAGTGTGGGGTGTCCCTGCCCATGGCAGGGGGGCTGGAACTAGATGATCCTTGTGGTCCCTTCCAACCCTGACTGATTCTATGATACTATGATGCAATGACCACAGCCATGGGCTGGACCTAGTCAGTGCTGAGCAGCAGATATTTGTCTCCCTCCCCTCCCTGCCAAGGCAAAGCACAGAGCTCCCAGAACCGATTCTATGATTGCTCATGGAAACATTTGAAACCCAGGGTGGCTATAACTCAGCTGGAGTTTTAATGCTCACCTTAGTGTTTGTTAGGTGTGCTCTTGTTGGTTTGGGTTTTTTTTTCCCCTGGTCTGTATTTTCTAAGCCTTTCAATGTTCACCAGACAAACCCTGATGGTGGTGGCACTTCAGGTGATTTCTGACTGCATCTTCTGCCACATAAACAGCAAGCAATGAAAGAGTGAGCAAGGTGCAGACAACATGAAGTGGGGAGTGTTGATCTGCTGCAGGGTAGGAAGCTCTGCAGAGAGGTCTGGAGAGGTTGGGCTGCTGGGCTCAGGTCAGTTCCAGAAGGTTTCATAAGGCCAAGCACTGGCTCTTGTGCCAGCATCACAACAACCCCGTGAAGGCTGCAGGCTTGGGGCAGCGTGGCTGGAAACTGCCCAGCAGAAAAGGGCCTGGGGGTGTTGGTAGACAGCCAGCTGAGCATGAGCCAGTGTGTACTCAGGTGGTTAGGAAGACCTCCACCATCCTGGCCTGGATCAGAAGGGCTGTGAGCAGCAGGAAGTGATTGTCTCTCTGGCCCCAGCACTGGGGAGACTGCATCTCAAGTGCTGTGTTTGGCTTTGGGCATCACAGTATGAGAAAGTCACTGAGGTGCTGGAGCAGGGAGAGAGAAGGGCAGCAAAGCTGGGGAGGAGATTGGAGAGCAGGTCTGGTGAGGAGAGGCTGAGGGAGCTGGGATTGCTTATTGTGGAGAAGAGAAGGATGAGAGGAGACCTCATTGATCTCTACATGGACCTGAAAGGAGATCAGAGTGAGGCCAATATTGGCCTCTGCTCCCAAGTAACCAATGACAGGACAAGAGGAAATGCCCTGAAATTGTACCAGGGGAGATTTAGGTTGGAGAGGAGGAAAAATCTCTTTGCTTCAAGAGTGCTCAGGCATTGGAGCAGGCTGCCCAGGGGGGTGGGGAGAGTCACTGTCCCTGGGTGTATTCCAGAAATGAGTAGAGGTGGCACTCTGGGACATGGTCTGGTGGTCATGGAGATGTGGGTAGAAGGTTGGACTTGATGATCTTGGAGGTCTTTTCCAACCTTAGGGAGTCTGTCTGTGAAACCCTGTGGCAAACCAGCAGCACTCAGGGGCTGAGAACACAACTCCCATTGGGATACATCCCCAGGGCTCAAGTCTCCTCCTAAGGCAGCTCTGAACCCTCAGCTGCAGTTCAAAGGCTCTGCTTCAAGCAGGGCAATGTTCCTCCTGCCCACAGCTGCCAGCTGAATTTGGGGGTTTCCCAACCCAAACTCTTCTCTGATTGGATCAACTCTGCCAGGAGCAGCAGGTTCCACAGTCCTGATGCTTCACCTCTCAAACCCCCCAAATTCTATAGCTGCAGCTCAAGGGAGCTGACAGCTTTGTGCCTCTGGATTCCTGTTTCAGCACTTGGAGAAGATTTTAACACTTTCCAAACCATTAGAACCTCCTAAACCTCCCTAAAGATGCTTTAAAAGCTCTGTTTGAAGACTTGAGGATTTTAAGGAGTTTTCTTGGGCACTCAAAATGCTTTGTAAAAAATGGCTTAAAAATGATGCAAATCTCTCTGAAGATCATTCAAAGGGCCTGAAAAGAATCAAAATCTTGTAGAAAAACATCAAATATCCACAAAAGTAATCAAAATGTCTTCAAAGCTCACTAAAAGGGTGGAATGAGTAAAGATACTTCAAAAATCATTGAAAGGGACTGGGAATAATAAAAATACCTCAAAAACCATTAGAAAAATCCTAAAAATGGTCTAAATATCTCCAAAAAATCATTTAAAAAGGCCTGAAAATGATCAAAATGTCTTCAGTAATCATGAAAAAAGGAGATGAAAATACTCAAACTATCCTCAAAAGTCATTCAAAATGCCTGAGGCTAAGCAAAGTCTCCCCAAAACCCATTAAAAATCAGCCCAAAATGAGGAAAATAGCTTCAAAAGGAACGAAAAGGGGCTGGAAATAATCCACAGAGCTTCGGGAAATGATTCAAAGTGCCAAAACGAATCCAAACCAATTCCAGAACCTCATCCCCATGGCTGCCAAGCTCCTGCAAACTGATTCTGCAGAGCTCTCAGCCAGGCTCTGGCTTCTTGCAGTCTTCAACATCCTTCAGGAATGCTGCAAAAGGCTGAAAACTGCCGGAAAAGTCCTCAGCACCTGCTGGAAACTCTGGCAGGCGACAGAAAAACTCTTCCCGAGCCGTTCAGATCCCCTGGAGCTGCCCCAAGCCCCCTCGGGAGGCATCGAAATCTCTTTGCAAGAGTTTGGGAGAGGCTGGGAGGAGGTTTTGGGTTCCCAACCCTGCAGAGAATCCTCAGCGAAAAAAACTCCTCGGGAGCTCCTGGAAACCTCTGCGCAAGCTTTCCGAGCTGAGCCAAAGCTCCTGGGAGCTGTGCGCAGCCGCTGGGTCAGAGCTGTTGCGGAGCTGCTGTGCCCCAGCCCTGCCCCCGCAGCGCAGCTCAGCCCAGACGGCGCCGCCCTGGCTGAGAGCTGCACCTCCCGGCATGCCCCGCGCGGAGCCAGGGCCGCAGCTCCCCGCTGCGACTTGGAGGCGTGGTTGGGGTAATCCGGCGTCTGTGATTGGCTGCGGCTGCCCGGGCGTGGGCGGGGCTTCGTCTGCGGCCCCACCCCCCGCCTGGGCTGGGCTGCAACGTGGGCGGTTTGGGGCCTCCATTGCATCGCTCTCTGCTCGCCCAGGCTGCCAGGAGGCTGCAGGGGACGGCAGTCGGCAGCTGCCTCTGCTCCGAGCTCTTCGTCCTTCCTCTTCTTGCTGCTGTGCGCCCCTTTGGCCTGGGCTGTGGGGTAGGTGTGGGCAGGCGCGGGGCAGAGTGGGGGCTGCTGGGGTGGGGATCCCTTGGGGCTCGGGGGGAGCGGCTGGTGGGGTTGGCATTGGGCTGCGGTGGGGCTGAGGGCTGTGTCCTGGAGCTGGGCTTGAGGAGGGCTCGGTGAGGTGTGGGGCTGGTGTGGGTGGGGCTGTGGGGGGGTGGTTGTTGGGGGGCTGTGGATTTGTGGGGGCGTGTGTGAGGTTGGGTGGGGGCTTGGGGTCGGAGAGGGGCGTGTGAGGGGCTGGTGAGGAGCCCGTGGGGCTGTGTGGGTTTGGGGGTAGGAGTTGGGGGGGGGGGGGGAGGCTGTGTGTGGGTGTGGTGTGGGTCGGGGTGGTGAGGCTTGGAGTGGGGAGTGGTGGGGTGGTGCGAGGGGGGTGGGTGCGGTTGTGGGGAGCTGTGTGTGGGTCTGGGTCGGGGTGGGTGTGTTTGGGGGTTCGTTGTGGTGCTGTGGTGCTGCCTCCCCCCGGTGGGGGCAGCTGCAGGCCCCCTTTGGCTGCTGCTGTGTTGCAGGCGGAGCCATTGGTGGGCTGCAGGGGCTGTCCCTGGCCCTGTGTCCCTGTGTCCCTGTGCTGGGGGCTGGGCTGGCAGCAGAGCTGAGGTGGCAGCGGCGCTGTGGGGGCTGCTGTGTGCAGGAGAGGTGGTGGTGAGCGTGGGGTGTGGCTTGCAGCAGAGGCTGCTGTGGGGGTGTGTGGGGGAGCCCTGGGGGTTTGGAGGCTTTGTGCTGGCAGGTGCCGGGCGGCTGCTGTGCTGAAGGGCAGCGGCTGGGCTGAGGGCCAGGCGCGGGGGGGAGCTGTGGGCAGGCTGTGTGCTGGGTGCCGTGGGGGTGTCAGGCGTGGGTGCTGTGCTGAGCCTGAGCTTGGGAGCGCCTGGGGCTGGTGTCAGCTGTGGGGCGGTTTGGCTGTGCTGGGGGGTGGTGGCATCCAAGGCCTCTGTGCTCTGCAATCTCTTGAGGCACAAAGATTCCCTGGGGGGTTGCAGAGTGATTCTCAGTTTCTCTGCAGGCCTCCTGAGCACAGAAAGGCTCAGGGCAGGAGGAGCTTCTGCTGATGGTTGTTTTGTGCAGCCTTGGGTGTTGGATCAGTGTCTTGGCTCAGTTTGGTCCTTTCTCTTGTGGCCAAGTTGAGGTCCCTTTGGTTTTGGCAGCTGAGCACAGCTTGAGGCTTTTGCTGCAATGGTTTTTGTGCTGGCAGCATTGTGTGCTGCCAGCTGGAGTGCTGTGTGCAGCTGTGGTGCCCCCAAGAGGGGCAGGAGATGTTGGAGGGGGTGTGTAGGAGGCCATGGGGGTGGTGGGAGGGCTGTGGCAGCTCCCCTGTGGGGGTTGGCTGTGAGTGTTGTGTCTGTTGAGGCTGGAGAGGAGAAGGCTGTGGGGAGAGGTTGGAGCAGCCTTGTGGTAACTGCTGGGGGCTGCAGGAGAGCTGGGGAGGGACTTTGGTGAGGGGCTGGGAGTGATGGGCTGAGGGGGAGTGGATTGAAGGTTGAGGAGGGCAGATTTGGAGTGGAGCTTGGGAGGCAATAGTTTGGAGTGGGGGTGGTGAGAGCCTGGAGCAGGTTGGGCAGGGAGGTGCTGGCTGCCCCCTCCCTGGAGGTGCTGAGGGTGAGGTTGGATGAGGGCTTGAACAGCCTGGTGTGGTGGAAGGTGTCTGTGGCTGTGGCAGGGGGTTGGAGCTGTCTGCTCTTTGGGGTCCCTTCCAGGCCAAAGCATTCTCTGAATGCTTGAATTTGGACACTTAGCAGAAGTGCAATGAAGGGAACTTGAAATAAGCAAAGTTGTGAAACTGGCTCTGAGCCTGGGGGCTGGGGGTGAGCTTGTTTGCTGATTCTTAGCTTGGGAGCTGCATCTGAGCTTGGGATCTGGGTCTGCACTTTGGATCTGGGCCTGACCTTGAGGACCTGTTCTGAACTTTGGAGCTGCTGGAGTGCTGTGTGCAGCTCTGGTGCCCCCAAGAGCTTGGGAGCTGGGTCTTGAGCTTGGGTGTGGATCTGAGCTTGGGGGCTGGGTGTGATGTTGGCTGATTCCTGAGCTTGGGAGCTGATTCTGAGCTTGGGAGCTGAGTCTGCACTTTTTATTTGAGTGTGAGCTCGGGGTCTGGTTGTTAAGCTCGAGAAGTGGTTCTGACCTTAGCTGCTGGTTCTTGGGCTTGGGGGCTGGCTCTGGGCTAGGGAAGTGGTTCTGGGCTCAGCTGCTGCTTTTTAAGCTTGGGGGCAGGCTCTGACCTTGGGAATGAGTTCTGACCTTAGTTGCTGGCTCTGAGCCTGGGAGCTGAGTCTGCACTTTTGAGTGTGAGCTTGGGTTCTTGAGCTAGGGGTACTGGTGCTGGGCTCAGGAAGTGGTTCTGGGCTTGGGGTCTGGGTCTGATCTTGGGTGCTAGTTCTTGAGCTTGGGAAGTGATTCTGACCTTAGCTACTGGCTCTTGAGCTCAGGGACTGGCTCTGGGCTTGGGAAGTGGTTCTGACCTCAGCTGCTGGCTCTTGAGCTCAGGGACTGGCTCTGGGCTTGGGAAGTAGTTCTGACCTCAGCTGCTGGTTCTTGAGCTCAGGGGCTGGGTCTGGGCTTGGGGGCTGGTTGTTGAGTTTGTGAAGTAGTTCTCACCTTCATTGCTGGCTCTGGGCTCAGGGGTCAGGCTATGGGCTTGGGGGGTGGCCTCTGAGCTTGGGAGCTGGTTCTTGAGCTTGGGAAGTGGTTCTGATCTTAGTTGATGGTTTTAGAGCTTAGGGTCTGGCTCTGGGCCTCAGGGCCTGGCTTTTGAGCTCGGGGCTGGCTCTGAACTTGGGAAGAGGTTCTGACCTAGCTGCTGGTTCTGGGCTTGGGGACTAGGTCTGAGATTGGGGGCTGGCTGTTGAGCTTGGGAAGTGGTTCTGGGCTTGGGGCTTGGTTCTTGAGCTTGGGACATGGTTCTGACCTTAGTTGCTGGTTCTAGAGCTCAAGGTTGGCTCTGAGGTCGGAAAGTGGTTCTGGGCTCAGTGTCTGGGTCTGAGCTCAGGAGCTTGTTCTTGAGTTCAGGGGCTGGCTCTGGGCTCAGGGGCTGATTTTTTGAGCTGGGGAAGTGGTTCTGACCTTAGTTGCTGGCTCTAGAACTCAGGGGCTAGTTCTGAGCTTGGGAAGTAGTTCTGACCTTAGGTGCTGGTTCTCAAGCTTGGGGGCTGGCACTCAGCTCAGGGGCTGGCTGTTGAGCTTGGGAAGTGGATCTGAGCTTAGTTGGTGGCTCTAAGTCCTGGAGCTGAGTTTGCATGTTAGATTTGAGTGTGAGCTTGGGGGCTGGTGGGCTTGTTCTTGATCTTGAGAAGTTGTTCTGACCTTAGTTGCTGGCTCTTGAGCTTGGGGGCTGGTTCTCGAGCTGGGAAGTGGTTCTGACCTTAGTTGCTGGTGCTGGGCTTGGGGGCTGGTTCTGGGCTTGGGAAGTGGCTCTTGAGCTAAGGAAATTGGTTCTGACCTTACTTGCTGGTTTTGGGTTCAGGGGTCAGGCTCTGGGCTTGGGGGTTGGTTCTTGAGCTTGGGAAGTGGTTCTGGCCTTGGGGGTTGGTTCTAGAGCTCAGGGGCCGGATCTGAACTCGGGAAGTAGTTCTGGGCTCAGGGTCTGGGTCTGAGCTCAGGAGCTTGTTCCCTGAGCTCAGGGCTGCTTCTTGGGCTTGGGGGCTGGCTCTGGGCTCAGGGGCTGGTTCTTAATCTCTGGGGCTGCCACTGAGCTCAGAGAATGGTTGTTGAGCTTAGGAAGGGTTTCTGACCTTAATTGCTGGTTCTCAAGCTCAGGGGCTGGTGCTGAGCTTGGGGACTGGTTGTCGAGCTTGAGAAGTGGTTCTGAGCTTGGTTGCTGGCTCTGATCAGGCCCAGGAGCTGTATCTGCATGTTGGATTTGAGTGTGAGCTTGAGCACTGGTGCTGAGCTTTGGTCTTGGTACTTGAGCTTGGGAAGTGGTTGTGATGTTCACTGCTGGTTCTCAAGCTCAGGGGCTGGTGCTGGGCTCAGGGGCTGGCTCTGGCCTTAGTTGCTGCTTCTTGAGCTTGGGGGCTGGCTCTGAGCTGCAAGAGTTGAGCTGAAGTGGCACAGTGCCCTGCAGAGGCAAAAGCTTTTCCCTGCCAGTCAGCCATTGGAATCATCTCCCCAGGGCAGTGGTGGATTGCCCTGCAGGGCAGAGTTGGAAGGCTCAGCTTGGCAGGGGGCTGGGCCAGCTCCTTTCCAGTGCAGTGTCAGCTGGCAAGGTTGGAGCAGCTGAGCCTTGGGGTCCCTTGCAGCCTGGCATTGTGTGGCAGCAGAGCTGTGCTGCTGGTTTTGAGGGCACTTGGAAAGCTTCTGGAGCATTTGTGCAGAGTGTGCAAGACATCCCTGAGCCTAGCAACTCCCTCAGCTCTCTTCAGAATGAACTCTGCAGAGCTGGAAGAGCTTTCCAGGAATTTGGCAGAGTTTGGGAGGAGTTTGGAAGGGATTTTGGTTCTCCTCCTCCTTGTCCTCTTCCTTGTCCTCCTCTGCCTCATCTTTTTCCTGCTCTCCCTGGAGGCTGCACTTAGACTCCTAGAATCCTGGAGTGGTTTGGGTTGTCAGGGAGCTGCACAGGTGCTGCAGTCTAAGCCCCTCTGCAGTCAGCAGGGACATCCTGCACTAGCTCAGGTTGCCCAGAGCCCTGTCCAGCCTCACCTTGAACCTCTGCAGGGCTGGGACCTCAAGCCCCTCCCTGTGCAACCTGTTGCAGTGTTCCAGCAGCCTCCTGGTGCAGAACTTGTTCCTCACCTCCAATCTCAATCTGCTCTGCTCTAGTTTGAAGCCATTGCCTCTGGTGCTGTCCCTGCAGGCTTTGCAAAGAGTCCCTCTGCAGCCTTCTTGTAGTCCCCTTCAGGTACCAGAAGGTCACTCTTAGGTCTCCCCAGAGCCTTCTCTTCTCCTTTGCAGGCTGATCACCCCCAGCTCCCTCAGCCTGTCCTGGTAGAAGAGCTGCTCCAAGCCCTTGATCATTTTTGTGTCCCTCCTCTGGGCCTTCTCCATGAGGTCTATGTCCTTCCTGTGTTGATGGTTCCAGAGCTGGCTGCAGTGCTGCAGGTGAAGTCTCAGCAGAGCAGAGCCAAGTGCCAGGATGGCCTCTGTCCATCTCTGGCCCTGCTGCTTTTGGTGCAGCCCAGGCTGCCCTTGGCCTTGTGGGCTGCAGGCTCCCCCTGTCTGTTCCTGTCCAGCTTCTTGTCCAGCAGCACCCCCCAGTGGTTTTCTGCAGGGCTGCTTCCTATCCCCTCCTCCCCCAGCCTGTGCTGATTGTGAGGATTGTGCCAGGCCAGGGGCAGGACCCTGCCCTTGCTCTTGTTGAAGCTCAGGAGGTTGCCCTGGGCCCTCTCTGCAGCTTGTCCCCTTGAGCTCCTCCAACTTGTTCTGCAGGGTATTGCCTTAGGTTTCAGGAGGCAGAGAGGCTCTCTTTGAGCCTTGTGAAAGGAGTTGATGCCAAGCTGTGGCCAGAGGGTTGGATGGAATTGGGCAGTTTCCATGGCTGTGCTGTTCAGAGCTGCATCCTACAGTGCAAAGCATCCAATCCACAACAATCCATAGTGCACCTGGGCCACGGGAGCCAAGCAACCTCCCTAGGCCAAAGCTTCCTCCAGAGCTCCACCAAAGCAGGCCAGAACCCCAGGCCCCAAATGCCTTCCCCCTCCCCCATGCCTCTCTGCCCCTCCTCCCCCCATACCCAAGAGCTGCAGTTACAGATTCTGGTAGGCAGCTCCCAGGTGAGCCAGGCCGCTGCAGGCCACAGTTGGCAGCATTGCCAAGGCCTCAAAGCTCCTCTGCAGAGAGAGATCCCAGAAGCTGTTCCTGGGAGCAGAGAGGAAGGGCAAAGGAGGTTGGAGATCCTGTGCTGTTCCTTTGTAGAGAGTGGGTGCAGGCCTTGTGGGAATGAACTAAGCTAGATGACACTTTGTGGTGTCCCTCTGGACTCTGCTGTCCCTTCTGGAGGTCTCTACTCTCTGGTGTAAGACATCCCAGTGCCTTCCACCCACCACAGGGATTCTCCTCCATGCTGTCATCCAGGGGCTTCTGTTGGGCCCTGCTGTCTGTGAAGATCAGCCCTGGGGCCTTGGGGACTCTGAGAGGGCAGCAAGTGAGTGGAGATGGAGCAATGGATGGAGAGATGGAGGGTGAAGGCTGCAGGGGTTGGGAGGGCTTAGTTCAGCAGCTGTGTGACTCTGCCTGGCTCCTACCTCCAATGGTGCTGGCAGCAGCTGACCCCAGAAGCTCCAAGCTCCAAACCCTGCCTGGCTGAGGACAGTCCCCTGACCCCTCCTGACATCCAGCACAGCCCAAGCAGGCACTCAGGGCTCCTAGCCACACAGCCCAGCCATCCCCCATGGCAGGAATCACCTGAGGTCTCACTCCCTCTCTGTCCCCCTTCCTCTCATCAGTTGCTGCCTGAGGTGGCTGCAAGGTCCCTCCCCAGCCCTCATCCATAACCCCCCCTTGGCTTGGTGCTGTCCTTTCAGCCCTGCAGCTGATCCCAGCCTTTAGTCTCAGGCCCTTTCCATTCTTGTGCTGCTGCTTCCAGCCCAGTTCCTTAGAAGCTTCCTCAGCCACAGCATTTCCCACTCCAGTGGCAGTGGAGGTGAGGGACACAGGGCTATGGGACAGCCAAGGCAGCAGGGCCATGGATGGGCTGGGACTGAGGGAAGGGCCTGGGAGTGGTCAGCCAGGAATTAGGCCTTGTCCCCCCAGAAAGAGGACAGGATGCAGGGCCCAGGTGGCAAATGTGTGTGCAGGGAATGGCAGAATCTGGCAGCATTTGAGGAGGTGAAAGGAGTGAATTGTGCTGCAGCTCTGCCTGTGTCAGCTGGGAGATGAACAGCAGCCCATGGGCACTGTGCCTTCCCATCAAACCTCATTTTCTCTTGGAGATGTGGAGTGGCAGCTCCAGGAGAACTGCAAAGAGCAAGGTGAGAGAAATGGTCAGGGAGAGAAGGAAGCAAAACCCTTTCCAGTGAGTCTCTTTGGGCTGCAGGTGTGTGAAGGGTGCTGGAGGTGTGAGGTTTGGGCAGGAGCCAGAGATTCCTGCAGCATCCCAGTGAGGACTGAAGAGGTTTAGTGAGAAGCTGCCCAAGTCCCTTCCCCTTTTGCTGCATCTGCAGAGATCATGAAGCTCCCTTTTCAGTATTCCTAAGGTTGGAAGGGACCTCAAAGATCATCAAGTCCAGCCTGTTACCACAGACCTCACGACTAGAGTAGGGAGGACACTACTGCCCACTGCAGGCTTGAACTCACGACCTTCCCATTAAGAGTCTTATGTGCTACCAACTGAGCCACCATACCAGTGTGTGTGTCCTGAGGGCTGCTGTGATCTTCTCTTGGGGAGTGGCCAGCAGAGAGGTGTGTGCAGGGCAGAGCTGAGCACAGAGTGTGTGGGGTGGGGGCAGAGCCAGGGAGGAGAGCTGTGGCCAGAGCAAGATCTGCTGTCAAAGGCAGTTGCAGGCAGCAGAGGCCTGGGCAGGCAGTGGGAGGAAGCTTTAGGCAAGGCCTGGGAGAAGCTGTGTGGAGGCAGCTGTGTTGTGGTGCTGGCCTGCAGCTGTGTGCTGGGGGCTGTGTGCTGGGCAAGGAGCTGAGTCTGCACTTGTTGAGGCCTCCCATCTTGATCAGCCCTGGCTGTGTGCTGTGGCTGTGCTGCTGGGCTTGGGAGCTGCCCCCAGCAAGGCTGAGCTGTGCTGCCTGGTCCTGGGCAGTGCTGAGCCATCCCTTGCAGGTCAGTGCTCTCTGAGACCTTTGCTTCTCTGTGGCAGGAGTTGTGTCCCTCTCTCTCCATCATCCCTGCCCCTGTGTGCTGTGGAAAAGCAGAGTTTGCAGATCTGTCCCTTGGAGCAGCCCTGCAGATAAGAAACCCAGAGTGGGACAACAGCACGACCCCAGCCCCCAGAATCCCAGAGTCCCAGGGCACCTCCCAGCCTCTTCCGCCTCCTCCTGCCCACTACATTTCACCACTCCAGGGGCTGAGGCACATCAGGTGTTGGAATTTGGAAACTCCCCAGGCTTGTGGGGGTCAGTTGTGTGCAGGAGATGATGTTTGGGGTTGGGATTTGGAGGGTGGTGGGAGAAGGTTGGAGGTGGTTTGGTCTTTGTGGGTCAGTGTTGCTGTCTCCATTGCCTGAGCCAGGAGAGATCAAAGGACAGGGCCTGGGCCAGGAACCATGCTGCCAATGCCACCAGGCTTGAGGAGAGCAGGGCAAGACCACTTGTAAGCCCCAGGGTACTTCAGGGCACTGATCACAGGAACCTGGGTTCTCAGCACAGGTATTAGAGGTCTGTGCCCACACTGTGGCAGAAACTGAAGGTTTGAGGTCCCCTCTGCGTTCTCTCCTCCAGCTGGGTGTTGGGAGGTGTTGGGAGTCAGGGACTGTCATGATCCAGGTAAGATCTGAGGGTTTGAGGTCCTGGGCTCAGGTGCTTCCATCTTCCCTATTGCAGAGCTGTGACTCCTCCCTCCCACAGTATGGCCTCACAGAAGGATCCAGACAAGAGTTGGGAGGAGAAGCAGCACCCAGAGATCAAGTTGGAGAAGCCAATGTGCAGTGCCAAGGGAGACGAGGATGAGGAGGAAAAAGAGGAGAAGATGGAGGATGATGCTGAGAATGACAACTATGAAGAGGACGATAATGATGATGATGAAGGTGACCAGAATGAGGGGGAGGAATGTGTGGAGGAGGATGAAGCCAGAGCAGGTCCCTCAGTGTCACCCAAAGAGCTGAATCAGTGCCTTGAGTGTGGGCAGAGCTTCCCAGGTGGCTCAGAGCTAGTGAAGCACCTCTGCCTACAACCTGGCACTTGTCCCTTCATTTGTGGTGACTGTGGCAAGAGGTTCCGCTGCAACTCTGAGCTCATCCAGCACCGCCGCACCCACACTGGAGAGAGGCCCTTCCCTTGTGACAGCTGTGGCAAACGGTTCAGGCAGATCTCTACTCTTAGGCAACACCACCTCGTCCACACCAGTGAGAAGGCCTTCAGCTGCAGGGACTGTGGCAAGAGCTTCAAACACAGCTCCACTCTCACCATCCATTGCCGCATCCATACTGGAGAGCATCTGTTCCCCTGTGCTGAGTGCAGCAAGACCTTCACCACGAGTACTGAATCATCCAGCACCAAGTCATCCATAGTGGTGAGAAGCCGTACAGCTGTACTGACTGCGGCAAGAGCTTCACCTGGAAGGGAAACCTAACACAGCATCGTCGTGTGCACACTGGCGAGAAGTCTTTCAGCTGTGCTGAGTGCGGCCAGGCCTTCAGCCGAAAAGGCTCTGTCATTGACCATCACCGCACCCACACCGGTGAGAAACTTTTCACCTGTGCTGACTGCGGGAGGAGCTTCACCTACAGGCGCTATCTCATTGATCACCGCCGCACCCACACTGGAGAGAAGCCGTTCACCTGTGCTGAATGTGGGAAGAGCTTCAGCCAGAGGCCAAATCTCAGTCGTCACCGCCGCACCCACACCAGTGAGAAGGATTTCACGTGTGCTGATTGCGGTAAGCGCTTCACCCAGAAGGCCTATCTCAACAAGCACCGCTACATCCACACCAGAGAGCAGCCTGCACTGGAGGGGAGGCATAAATCCACCTAGAATCTGTGGGGTAATCATGACCCTTCTGAGAGGGCCTTTCCAGCACCAAAATAATCCCTTTTTCCTTTGCAATTCTCAGGGACTGGGGACACCAGCAGCAACAATCACCTCCTGCCCTTCTGAACACCAATTATTGCTAATGAGAACAATTACAGTGCTGAGTCGGCACAGCTGGAGCTCCCAGTTGAGATCAGCAGGGCTTTGCCAGGGTCTGTCTGGTTCTTCCCTTATGCTTTGTGTCTCCCTGGGGTAAGAAATCCTCTGTCCATTGACCAATTGTCTCAATAAAACCCAAAAGTTACCCAAATCCTGTCTGTTTGCTTTTATTTCAGATATCCCTGCCTCACTGCCCAAATTTTGGGGGCATTTGCTCCCAAGGGATGGGGTGGAACTGTGTGCCCAGTTCAAGGAGGGGAAAATGAGGCTCTCAGTGGAGTCTTGAGGGGCATCTCAGAGACATTCTTCAGGGGCTTTCAGGTGATCTTAGGTGTTTGGAATTAGGATGGTCCTAGGACTGACTTTTGGGATCTTTGGAGGGTGTAGGGGGAAGCTCATGGAGATCTTTGGAAGAAGTCAGAAAGTTTCTGTTGGCTTTCCACTCTGGGGCTGGAACAGGTTGAAGAGCTGAGAAGAGGTTAAGCTGCCTGTCTCCCCAAAACAGAAGTGAGGGAAAAATAACACACACAGGAACAAAAAAACTCTCTGGGTTGAGATAAGGACTTGAGACAAGAACAAAAGAGTTGAATCCAAAGGAGATCCCATAATGCACACTGACCTGAGGCTGTTTGCAGAAAGAAGCACAGCAGTCAGCAGCAGCAGCCAGGAGTTAAACCCCTGCAGCCCTCCCCCTCAGCAAAGAGCCAGCACCTGAGAGCCAGAACCCAACAGCAGCAAATGGAACAGGAAGCCTCTCATGTTGCCATCTGAACTTCAAGCCCTGTAGTACTTTGCTCCAGCCAGCACTGTCCCTGTGAAGGTGGCATGAGGCAGGATGGTGTGGAGTAATGGCAGCAAATTTTCAACTTAACCTTTGATATTCCCAAGCCCTCATTCTGTGCCATCTGCACCATGCCCAGCAGCAATCAGCAGCACACCTCAGGCACTGTCCATTCTCACTCCACAGGAGGTCGCTTTGCAGTACCCAGAGGGCTGCTCACTGCAGGTGCTCTGCAGCTCCACTCTGTTCCAGCACAGTCTGGATCAGTCCATGCCCAGTCCAAATGCTGCAAATGCTGGGGATGTGTTTCTAGCTCTGGGGCAGTCTGAGTCCAGTGACTCCTTCCATGCCTCCAAGTGAAAGCAAACTTTGGCTTGCATCCCAGTACTCAGCTTCCAACACATGCAGGTGTGGGGATCCTCCTGTCACACCAGAAACACAGATAGGTTCCAGCCCTCATGGTTTGATGGTGTCAGAGCACTCTGGGCACCTGTATCTACCAAAGCTTTATCCTCTCATAGGTTCAACTTGCCAGGCCATTGGTTCTGTGTGGTCCAACAAACCAATTTGTGTCTCCCCTCCATCTGGTTGGAGGCTGAGGCCCTCTAAGTGCTGGGTGCTGCTCATTGGCCACAACAACCCCATGCAGTGCTACAGGCTGTGGTCAGAGTGTCTAGAGAGCAGCCAGGCAGAAAGCGACCTTGGTGGTACTGGTTGATAGTAGGCTGAACATGAGCCAGCCATGCACCTAGGTGGCCAAGAAGGCCAATGGCATCCTGGTCTGTATCAGGAACAGTGTGGCCAGCAGGGGTAGGGAGGTCATTCTGCCCCTGTACACTGCACTGGTTAGGCCACACCTTGAGCACTGTGTCCAGTTCTGGGCCCCTCAGTTTAGGAAGAATGTTGACTTGCTGGAAGGTGTCCAGAGAAGGGCAACAAAGCTGGGGAGGGGTTTGGAGTACAAGCCCTATGAGGAGAGGCTGAGGGAACTAAGGTTGCTTAGCCTGGAGAAGAGGAGGCTCAGGGAGACCTTATTGCTGTCTACAACTCCCTGAAGGGAAGCTGTAGCCAGGAGGGGGTTGGTCTCTTCTCCCAGGTAACCAGCACCAGAACAAGAGGACACAGTCTCAAGCTGCACCAGGGGAGCTTTAGACTGGATGTTAGGAAGAAGTTCTTCATAGAGAGAGTGATTGCCCATTGGAATGGGCTGCCTGGGGAGGTGGTGGAGTTGCCATCATTGGGGAGGAGGAGACTTGATGGGGTGCTTGATGCCATGGTTTAATTGATTAGATGGTGTTGGATGATGGGTTGGATGTGATGATCTTGAAGGTCTCTTCCAACCTGGTCTATTCTATTCTATTCTATTCTATTCTATTCTATTCTATTCTATTCTATTCTATTCTATTCTATTCAGTGGACAGAACAAAAGTGTTGGTACCTGAGCAAAACGAAGGGCAGAGGAAAAAAGGGTTGGTGCCTGAGAATAAAGAAGTGCAGGAAGCACTAGAAAAGAAAGATTTGGTGCCCAAGAATAAAGCCCAGAGAATAAAAGGGCTGGTGCCTGAGAGAAAAGGGGAGCAGGGAAGAAAGAAGTGCACAGAATAACAGGGTTGGTGCCCAAGAAAAAGTAAGCACAGGGAATAAATGGGTTGGTGCCTGAGAAAAAAAAAAGAGCAGAAGAAAAATGTCTTGGCGCCCACGAGATAGAAAGTGAAGAGAAAAAAAGGTTGATGCCTGAGAAAAAAGAAATGAAGAAAATAAATGTTCAGTGCCCGAGAAGAAAGAAGCACAGAGAATAAAAGGGTTGGTGACTGAGAAAAGAGAAGTGCAGGGAATAAAACTGTGAGTGCCTGAGGAAAAAGGACAGAGAATAAAATAGTTGGTGCCCAAGAAGTAAGAAGTGCAGAGAAAAAAGGGATGGTGCACAAGAAAAAAGTAGTACAGAGAAAAATGTGTTGGTGCTGAAAGAAAACAAGAGCAGAGAATAAAATTGTTGGTGCCCAAGAAATAAGAAGCACAGAGCAAAAAAAGGTCTGTGCACAAAAATAAGACTCTCAGAGATAAAAAGGGTTGGTGCCTGAGAAAAAGCAGCACAGGGAAAAAGGGTTGGTGCCCAGGAAAAAGAAGCATAAAGGAAAAAAGGGTTGGTGTCCAAGAAAAAAGAAGTGCAGAGAATTATAGGGTCAGTGCCCAAGAAAAGAGAAGTGCAGGGAAAAAAAGGCTTGGTGTCCAAGAAAAAAGAAGTGCAGAGAAAAAAAGCATTGCTGCATGAGAAAAAAGAAGTACAGAGGAAAAAAATGATTGGTGCCTGAGGAAAAAGGAGCAGAGAATAAAATAGTTTGTGCCTGACAAATAAGAAGCACAGACAAAAAGAGTTGGTGGCCAAGAAAAAAGAAGCACAGGGAAAAACAGGGTTGGTGCCTGAGAGAAAAGAAGTGCAGAGAAAAATGTGATGGTACCTGGAAAAAAACAGGGCAGAGAACAATATTGTTGGTGCCCAAGAAATAAGAAGTGTAGGGAATAAAAGTGTTGGTGCCCAAGGAAAAAGAAGTGCGGAGAAAAAATGTGTTTGTGCCCAAGAGATAAAAAGCAAAGAGAAACAAAGGGTTGGTGCCCGAGGGAGAAGAAGTGCAGAGGAAAACAGGGTTGGTGCCTGAGGAAACAGAAGTACAGAGGAAGAAACGGTTGGTGCCCGAGGGAAAAGAAGGGCAGAGGACAAAAGGTTTGGTGCCCAAGAAAAAAAAGGACAGAGAAAAAAGTGTTGCTGCCTGAGAAGAAAGAAGTGCAGGCAATAAAAGGGTTGGTGCCTGAGAGAAAAGAAGCCCAAAGAAAAAAAATGGTTGGTGCACAAAGGAAAAAGAAGCTCAGAGAAAAAAAGTGTTGGTGCCTGAGAGAAAAGAGGAGCAGAGTAGAAAAGGATCTGTGCCCAAGAAAAACGAAGTGCAGAGAAGAAAAGGGTTGGCATCCGAGAAAAAAGAAGTGCTGAGGAAATAAGTGTTGGTGCTGGAGGAAAAAAAAAAGGGAAGGGGGAAAAAAGGGTTGGTGCCCTAGAGAAAAGAAGCGTAGAGATAAAAATGATTGGTGGCCAAGAAAAAAGAAGCACAGAGGAGAAAAGGCTGGTGCCCAAGGGAAAAGAAGTGCAGAGGGAAAAAAGGTTGGTGCCGGAGCAAAAAGAAGATGAGAGGAACAAAGGGTTGGTGCCTGAGAACAAAGCGGCACAGAAGATAAAGGTTGGTACCCAGAAGAAAAGAAGCACAGAGTAAAACCAGGGTGGTTCCCAAAAAAATACCAAGATCAGAGAAACAAAGGGTTGGTGCCCGAGGAAAAAGAAGGCCAGAGGAAAGAAGGGTTGGTGCCCAAGAAAAAGAAGCATAGAGAAAAAAGTGTTGGTGCCTGAGAAAAAAGAAGTGCAGGGAATAAAAGGGGAGGTGCCCAGAAAAAAGAAGTGCAGAGGGAAAAAGGGTTGGTGGCTGAGCAAAAAGAAACAGAAAGAATAAACACAATGGGTGCCCGAGAAGCAAGAAGTGCAGGGAATAAAGGGGTTGGTGCCAGAGAGAAAGGAGGCACAGAGGAAAAAGGGTTGATGTCTGAGAAAAAAGATAGTAGAGGAAAAAATGTTTGGTGTGTGAGAAAAAAGAAGCACAGAGAAAAAGGGGTTGGTGCCCAAGAGAATAGAAGCACAGGGAATAAAAGGGTTGGTGAACGAGAAAAAGAGAGCACAGAGAATAAAAGGGTTGGTGCCTGAGAGAAAAGAAGAGCAGAGGGAAAAATGGTTGGTGCAGACATTGCTCTCTTTCCTGCTGCTTCCACACTCTGCAAAGGACTGGTTCTGTAGCTCATAATTGTTTTTCCTTTTCCTCTCCTTCTCCCATCCATCCTTGTTCCTTACCCTTCTGAACCCTGCCTGTCACTGTTACATAAATATATATATATATATATATACTGTTTAAAGAAAAATCCTTTGCCTCTCTATTTCCCAGCTGAACCCAAATTATTTCTATGTGGATTTGCTCTCTCTGTTGGGGAAGGGGATTCTCAGCCTTGCCCCCATCTGAGCTTTTAAGCCCCAGTTAAGGCTCAAACCACCACAATGCCTTAATGACAGGCATGCCAGTAGAGAATGACCAATTGAGATGTGACACCTGTGCCTGCTGATAGGCCAGAGAACCTTGCTGTGCAACGTAATAAACGTCTTTGCCTGCTTACATCCTGTCCTGGAAGCATTGCTTGAGGTAATTAAAGCATCTAAACTATTACAAATGGTGACCCTGAACGTTTGCCTCGACCAACTATTCATTATGACTCTCACTTGCGCCAGCAAGAAGACATTTCGCTTTTAAGGACTGTGGAGATGCTCCTGTTTGTCAGTGCCACTAATGGTGGCTATTGGATTAGTCTCTGTGAGATTAATCTGTCTGCCTTTATGCCGGCGACGTTCCCTGATTCGCCGGACATTATGGATGTGCTATATGTCTAAGATAAGGTGAGGTACACCTGATAACGAGTAGTTAATTATATTGGAGATTATAGATGTGCTATATGTCTAAGATAAGGCGAGGTACACCTGATAACGAGTAGTTAATTATATTGGAGATTATAGATGTGCTATATGTCTAAGATAAGGTGAGGTACACCTGATAACGAGTAGTTAATTATATTGGAGATTATAGATGTGCTATATGTCTAAGATAAGGCGAGGTACAAGTGATAACGAGTAGTTAATTATATTGGAGATTATAGATGTGCTATATGTCTAAGATAAGGTGAGGCACGCCAGAGATAAAGGTGCAAGGGGCTCTGAAGCAAAAAGAAGAAAAAAGGGTTGGTGCCCTAGAAGAGAAGCAGCTCTGCAGTGACAGAGTTGAGCAGTCAAGGAAATTGGGTGGTTGGAACCTCCCCAGGGGTTGGTGCCTCCTTTTGACAAACACATAATAGGTAATCAAATAACAAAAGAGGAGAAATCAATACTGGGAGTCATTATGCATATCTTGACAAAAAGAGCAACAACATCTGATGAAAGGACAGGGGAGGAGGGAGAGATGGCTATGTTCAGGGCAACAAAAGTAAGCAAAATTGCTAAGTCTTCCTTTACAATGTGGAGATTAGTTAAATATTCTTTAGACCAACTAGCAGAAGATCCTAAGGCAACTTCAGCAGTGATTAACAGCACTTCACCAGAACAGAACTCTTCTTTGACATCTACACGCCCCTTCCCCCTCCACCACCGTGGCCACTAAGCCTGCCTGCCCCCCTGGAGCTGCAGTCGACGGCGTCTCTCCAACAAAAACAGCAGCCCGTCGCTAGGCTCCCCTGCTGCAACTCTCAAAAGTTCTCCAACGTGTTTTGATTCTGGACAGAAGGGACATCCTAAGTTAAATGATCAGAACTCAGCTTGGGGACAATGGCTAAGAAAGAAAGATCAGAAAAATCAAGGCAATGCCTAACTTAGAGAAGAAAATGAGAAATACTGATTGCCAGATACTTTTGTGTGCTTTAAGAAATGCTGCTCTAAGTGGTGTGCTAAGAGCCTTACACACCAACACCCAGCGGTATGGACCGGAGAAGAAGCAATGGCCTCCACTCTAAGCATCTCAAATTTCAGGCTCAAAACCAGCAACAATTAAGCTCAAATCTCTGATATCACCACCCACTGAAATATTCCTGCCTTCCAGGAAAACTACACTTCTGCTGGAAGCTGTAAAATAAAAAGGCAGCTGCTGTGAATTCAGCGGAGTTCTCTCACCGCCACCACCCCTTTCCTTCCCCTCCTCCTTCTCCCCTCCTCCTGTGGCTGTGCTGGCTTTGCTGAGCCATTCAGCTCTAACTGGGGCCCAGGGCAGGTCATCTTTTGAGCAGTTCCAACTCCTGATGGCATTGAGGATCTGGGCCCAGATAGTGTGTGTTCCATTGAGTTTGGCTAACTTTTTGTCCAGACTGGCATCATGAGTCAGGGAGCCTAAAAGCTTCACCTCCCTCTTATCCAGGTCCATTGTGTCCACCCCCTCATCCCAGCATCTCAGCAATAGACTAGACTAGACTAGAATAGACCAGGTTGGAAGAGACCTTCAAGATCATCGTGTCCAACCTATCATCCAACGCCACCTGATCAACTAAACCATGCAACCAAGCACCCTATCAAGTCTCCTTCTGAACACCTCCAGTGATTGATGACTCCACCACCTCCTCAGGCAGCCCATTCCAATGGGCAATCACTCTCTGTGTAAAACTTTCTCCTAATCTCCAGCCTAAACCTCCCCTGGTGCAGCCTGAGACTGTGTCCTCTTGTTCTGGTGTGTTTGCCTGGGAGAAGAGACCAACCTGTGCCTGTCTACAACCTCCCTTAAGGTAGTTGTAGAGAGCAATAAGGTCACCCCTGAGTCTCCTCTTCTCCAGACTAAGCAACCCCAGGGCCCAGCTCAGTATTGGCTCACCCTCTTTTCCTGCATAATCCAGATGAGTTTGGAGTCCTTTGGTTAGACCAGGATCAGACAGTGAATACTCTGATGCAGACCAGGAATAGAGGGTCCCTGCCCTTGGCCAGAAGGAGGAAAGGGATGGCAAAGTGTGCTGCACTGGGTGGGTTCGATGGCCTGGCTCATCAAAGCCACAGGAACAGAAGGTGTTGGCAGACACAGGGGTACAGTGCACATTGATGCCATCAGGGCACAAAGGCACTGGATCCATCTGGATTTCTGGAGTGACAGGAGGCTGCCAGCAGCTGTCTGTACTAGGAGCTGACATGAGCCTAAGAGGGAATAAGTGAGAAAAACATCCCATTGTGCCTGGCCCAGAGGCCCCTTGCATTCTTAGTGCAGAACACCTCAAGAGAGGCTACTTCAAGGACCCAAAGGGCTCTTGATGGGCTTTTGGTGTGGCCATGGTGAATACAAAGAAGATCAGAGAGCTGTCTGCCCTGCCAGCCTTGCAGAGAATCCCTTCCTTGTGGGACTACTGCAGGTGGAAGAAGAACAGCTGCCAGGTGCTACCAGGACTGTGCACTGGGAGCAATATCACACAAACCAAGACTCTCTGGCTCCTATTCATGAACTGATTCACCAGCTGGAGATCCAGGGAGTGACCAGCAAGTCACATTTGCCTTTCAACTGTCCCAGCTGGGCAGTGCAGAAACCTGACAGAGAGTGGAGATTAATGGTGGACTATTGAGGCCCAAATGAGGTGACACCACCACTGAATGCTGCTGTGCCAGACATGCTGGAGCTCCAGGATGAGCTGGAGTCAAAGGCAGCCGAGAGGTTCTCTACAATCAACATTGCCAATGCTGCCTTCTCAATTCCATTGGCAGCAGAATGCAGGCCACAATTTGTTGTCACCTGGAGGGGTGTGCAATACACCTGGAATCGACTGCCCCAGAGGTGGAAGTAGAGCTCCACCATTTGTCATGGACCAATCCAGACTGCACTGAGAAGGCTGATGTCCCTGAACTTCTCCAGCACATCCATGACATCATTGTGTGGGGCCACAGGGCAGAAGAAGTGTTGGAGAAGGGAGAAAAAAATATTCAGATAGTTCTGAAGGCTGAATTTGCCATAAAGAAAAACAAGGTCAAAGAACCTGCACAGGAAATTCAGTTCTTGGCAAGAAAATGACAGGCTGGATGCTGTCATGTACCTATGGACAGGGTCAACAGGATAGCAATCATGTCTCCACCCTCCAACAAGAACACAGTCTGTCCTAGGCCTTGTGGGGCTCTGCAGAGTGCATGTCCCAGGCTGTAGTCAGCTTGCGAGCCCTCTCTATCGAGTGACCTGAAAGCAGAATCATTGTGAGTGGGGCAGTGAGCAACAAGGCTTTGAGCAGATAAAACAGGATGTAGCTGTGCAGTGGCACTTGGGCCTATCTGAATGGCACCATTCATGCAAAATATCCTCTACACTGCAGCCAGGGAGCATGGAGCACTTGGAGTCTCTGGCAGAAGACATCAGGTGAAACCTGAGGTCAGCCACTGGGGTTTTGGAGTAGGAATAAGGGGTGGAGATTGTACTGGGTTTGGGCTGAGCTGGAGTTAATTCTCTTCTGAGCATCCTGCTAGTGCTGTGTTTTGCAGGACTGAGGCTGGATGTTGGTAACACAGCAGAGTTTTGGCTGCTGCTCAGCTGAGCACTCAGGCTGTGTTTTTCCAACATTTCCCTGCCCCAAGGGTATCCTGGGCTGGGGGGGGGAGGCAAGATCTTGGGAGGGTACACAGCTAGGCCAGCTGACCCGAAGTGGCCAAAGGTGTGCTCCATGCCAAGGGTGGTCAGCTCAGCTATAATTGCAAAGTGGGAAGGAGATTGGTCCTTGGAGTTTGTCCTCCAGAAGAACCACTCTGCACAGAGCCCTGCTGCCTGAGACCAACACCCCTGTGCTGCTGGTCTGTAGAGATTCACTTTTCCCTCTGCTTCACCCTGTGTGGTCTATTGCTTGTGCCTATTGTTAGTGTTAAATTTCTTCTATCATACACTGCCTTTTGTTATCTTTCCCTTCTCCCCTGTCCATCTAAGAAGAGGAGTGATAGAGTGGCTTTGGTGGGCATTAAGCCCCCAGACAGGTCCAAACCGCCACACTTGCCCAGTCAGAAAGGTATCACAGGGTCTGGGAGGAACCATTCCCAATGCCCTGGGATGAAGCAAACCCTGCACAGAGTGAAGAAGGCTAACTGCAGCTGGGCTGTGGCAGGAGGAGTGAGGCCACCCAGGCACAGGAGTTGTCCTCCCTCAGTCTCAGCATTGCTGTGGCTACATCTGGATGCTTGGTGTCTGGGTGTTGGCCTCTGCAGTCTGATGGAGAAGGGAGGAACTGGAGAGACTACAGAGGAGATCTGACAGGATGGGGGTTGGCATCTCTGTGGAGAGGCTGAGGGACCTGGGCTGCTTCAGCCTGCTGAATGGAGGCTCAGGGCACTGCCAGAGCAGTGTGCACATGTCTCAAGGGTGGTTTCAGAGAGGGTGGAGCTCTTCTGGAGAGTGGAGAGACACCAAAACCTCCACAAAGTGCAGCTTGGAAGTTTCAGAGTGAAGATGAGGACAAAGCAATGTCCCTCAAAGGGCAGAGCTGCTATGCATGAGGCCATCCAGAGCTGTTAGGCAATGGCAGGGAGATCTGAGACAGGTCAGGGAAGGGATGGAAATGGCAGGGGGAGAGCAGGATGGGGAACCAAGACTGGTGTCAGCAGCCTGAAGAAGAGCTGCAGGCATGGGACAGTGAAGGAGAGGCTTTGAGGGTCTTCTATTCCAAGGGCAGTGGTCAGGGCTTGGCCTTTCTGCTTCCTAGACCAAAGGCAAGTTTTTCTGCCCTGTACTTTGCCTTTGTCTCCCTGCAATCCTGGACTCTAACAAGCTGCTCTAATGAGTCCCTGGGGAGCCTTTGGCAGTAACAAGCCTCAGTGAGGCCAATCAGGGCTTCAAGGTACTTTGGAGTTTTCTTCTGACTTGGACTTCTTGAGAGGCTTCTTGGCAGTACCTTGGCAGAGTCTCCTGGCAGTACCTAAGGATGATGTAATCAGCCCCAAATACTCCATGGGGCTCATTAAATATTGCTGAAGCTCTAATTATTGCCAAGGTTTCTGCAGCTAATTGGAGAGGTTTTTATTACACAAAGCATCTGATAAAAATGACTTCACAATGTGAATCAGAGCCCTGAGCCACAGGTGAGGGACAGGATCTGCCTTGCCAGGGGCTGGAGGTCAGAGCTTGGCCCTTGGGATCAAGAAAACTCCTCCAGGTTTACTCAACATCAGAGCCACCTTGAGCTGCTTGTCCTGACCTGTCAGGACTGCCTCAGTTCTCTGCTCTCACCACAGCCTGGAGATGCTTCAGTGCCTCCTGGGTGCTTCCCTTGCATCCACTGTCTCCTTCTGCTCTGACTAGACCCTGGGGACCCTTTACCAGTATGCTTCATTGGGACCCATTAACAGTAGAAGAAACTTCAGGGTTTGAATCTGACTTTGACTTCTGGAGAAGTTTCATCAGCTTCCTCTCAGTCCCTGGGGTTTACTGGGCACCAAAGCCAACAGAGGAGTTATTAAAACACCTTGGGCTGGTTGTCTGCTGCCCTATTGGGCCAGACTCCTGGGCTGGAGGGAGCTGCTGGCAAGGAGGCAGTGCTGCAGGAGACAGCTCTGGCCAGGAGCGAGTCCTCTGCACAGCACAGCAGGGCTGAGGACACTGCCAGAGGATCTCAGGGAGATGAGGAAGGCAGAGAGAGCTTCAAGGTGGCCAGGACTGAGAGGACGGTGAGAGCTCCATGGAGTAGAAGTTGCTACATTCACTGACAGATTAAGGCTGTAGGTTCAGGACACTGCAGCTGCAGCTCCTGGAGGCATCTCCATCTCAGCAGCTGATGCTCAGATGAAGGCTCCTAGAGAGTACACACAGAAGGATGACCAAAGCCCTTCAGTTCCATCCTGTGAGCAGCAGTGAGCAGAGCTGGGTAAGGAGAAGGCTTCACCCCCAGCCCCTCTGCCTTTCTCTCTTCCCTTCACTCTCTCTGCAGCACTGCAGGCCTGCTCCCTCTTTCTCCACCTCTCCATGGCTGTGTTGGTTTTAGGCAATGCCTTTAAAATTTAGTTACAGATTTTGAGCAGAAAAGTAGGAAAAAAATAATTAGATCACTCTTGGGTGAAAAAAAGGAAAAGAAAAGATTATTCCAAACAAATTGATTGGATAAATATCTGGAATCAGAGGAGCTGTACCATAACAATTCTCTCTCTTCTCTTCTGATCTCAGCTATTTTGCTTCGCTGCGGAGAGATCACCTGCTTTGGCTGGCCTTGGCTAAGTCTAACCCACTGCTTTTTTTCTCTCTTCACTCCTCTTTTCTCTCTTGAAACAGGGGGATAGGAAACAGTGGAACAGCTTCCCTGGTCTCTGACCAGAGGGGTTTCATGTCATTTGCTAATTGTAAATACCTGTCTAATATTGTCACTCCTGGATATTTTGTACCTGTTCATTGCAATCCATTGTAGAGTGTAGCTCTTGCTTGTCAATACAGCTTCATTTGCTTCTGACTGAGCTGCTCTGGCAAAGCTAATGCTGGGGAAAATTTCAATCCTCCACCATGGGACTCTTGTTCCCTGGAATTGGGCTGTTGGTCACTTTCTGTTCTGACACCAGAGGAATCTTCATGGCAATTCTGGGTTCCTGCTGCATTTGAAGCTGTGCTGAACTCTGCCATGGGTTGGTAGTGATGGGGAATGAGCTGATCCATTCCTCATGCAGCTCAGGGACAGGGCTTACATGAGGCTGAGAGAAGTGTGCCCTAACTTGTCACTGCCTTTCCCTCCTTGCACAGGTCTCCATGGCCAGAGGCAGCAGATGGCCAACAGCAGCTCCATCACCCAATTCCTCCTCCTGCCATTCCCAGGCACAAGGCAGCTGCAGCTCCTGCACTTCTGCCTCTTCCTGGCCATCTACCTGGCTGCCCTGCTGGGCAATGGCCTCATCATCACCACCATAGCCGGGGACTACCACCTCCACACCCCCATGTACTTCTTCCTCCTCAACCTTGCCCTCCTTGACCTGGGTGCCATCTCCTGCACTGTTCCCAAATCCATGGCCAATTCCCTGAGGGACACCAGAGGCATCTCCTACTTGGGATGTGCTGCTCAGCTATTTTTCTTTGCTTTTTTCATGTCAGCAGAGTATTTTCTCCTCACCACCATGTCCTACGATCGCTACGTTGCCATCTGCAGACCCCTGCACTATGAGACCCTCCTGGGCAGCAGAGTTTGTCTCCCCCTGGCAGCAGCTGCCTGGGCCTGTAGCTTTCTCTACGCTCTGCTGCACACAGCCAATACATTTTCCCTGCCCCTCTGCCAGGGCAATACTGTGGACCAGTTCTTCTGTGAAATCCCCCAGATCCTCAAGCTCTCCTGCTCTACATCCTACCTCAGGGAGCTTTGGCTTATTGTAGCCAGTGCCTGTTTATTCTTTGTCTGTTTTGTGTTGATTGTGGTGTCCTATGTGCAGATCTTCAGGGCAGTGCTGAGGATCCCCTCTCAGCAGGGACGCCACAAAGCCTTTGCCACCTGCCTCCCTCACCTGGTTGTGGTCTCCTCGTTTGTCAGCACTGCCATATTTGCCCACCTGAAACCTTCCTCCATCTCCTCCCCATCGCTGAATCTGGTGGTGTCAGTTCTGTACTCAGTGGTGCCTCCAGCAGTGAACCCTCTCATCTACAGCCTGAGGAACCAGGAGCTGAACGCTGCTCTGAGCCAACTGATCACTGGATGTTTTCAGAAGCAATAAATTCTTTGTCCTCTCCTGCAGAGCAGTTCTGATGTCACTCAGTGCAGGCCAAGCCTGGCTGCTCCAGTTCTGGCTGCTGCTGGTGCTGTTCTGCTTTTGAGAATGTTGTTCCCATGCAAATGTCTTTCTTCAGACCATTTCTGGTTCCTTGTTGGTCTGTTTGATGTGACCCAGAGACTGTGTAGTTGAGAAGCTGTGCTTCCTCTGTGTGCTGAACATAATAAAGGACACTGCAGGGAGTTGTTTCTCTGAGTTTCTTCCTCCAAGGTTTCTGTAGATCTGCAGGGCAGTGCCTGTGTGCAGAGGTGGAGGGGCAGAGTCCCAACACAGCAGCAGTGCCAGGGAGCCCCAGAGCTTGGGCTATCCTGAGCTGCTCTTTCTTCCCTTCCACCCTCTCCTGCTGAGCCTCTGTGCTGGGGCAAGGCCTGAGTGCTCTGGTAGCTTAGGCACTGTGCTTCTGTGTGGCAGTGCTGGGACTGCAGGCAGGGGCAGGCCAGGCCTGCCTGTGGGACAGAGCTGTGCTCCAGAGCAACACTGCCATCAGAACAGGAGGTCTCCTCATGCCTTCATACCCCAATCCCCTCCCATTACAGCCTGCACCTCCTCAGAATCTGAAGTGGATACCCTGACCCCATTCCAGTATAGACTCAGTCTATACTGAGTCCTTTATATTGGTTCCTTTACCCCTCCCAGTACAGATGTGGCCTCATCTTGGTACAAACTGGATCCCACTGTCCTCTAGCACTGCATCCTGGGTCCCATCTCAGCACAGAATCTATCTCTTGGCTCCATTCCCAGTACTGAATGCATTCATCCCAGTACAAACTGCACACCCTCATGCCCTCCCAGTGCAGTCTGGGCCCTGGGTCAGCCCAAACAGGGTTCCTTTAATCCCTCCAGTTACACATTAGGCCTTGTCTCATAAATACTGGATCCCATTATGCCCTCCCAGTACATCCTGGACTCTTCTCAGTACAAACTGCATTCCCTGGGCACATGCCAATACAGACTGGTCCCCACACAGTACAATTGGGAACCATTTAACACATCCTTGTTCAGACCTGGTCACATCTGAGTACAAACTGCATCTCCTCAACCCCTCTCAGCTCACATATGGTCTTATCCCAGGACAAACTACATCCCTTTGCCATCTCCCATACAGTTTCCTGTGCCACTACAAAGTGCATCCCTTGGACCCCTCCCAGTCCCAGCTGCACCCAGCACAGCACAAAGTGGATATCCTGATCCCAGTGCAGCTGTGGTCTGATCCTGGTACCAATGGGATCCCATTGCCATCTCCCAGCACAGTCTGAGTCTCATCCCAGTACAAAGTGCATCTCCTGAAACCCTGATTCCATCCCAGCACAGTCCAGGACCCATCCCTGCAAACTGATCCCCTGATGCCATCCCAGTTCAGACTGAGGCCCCCTCCAGGTACAATATGAACCTCTCTGAGCCCTCCCAGTACAGACTGGGCCTTGGTCCAAAACAAGCTGAATCCCCTGGTCCCCTCCCAGAGCAGACATGGCCTCATCCCAGCACAAACTGCATCATCTTGTTCTGTCCCAGGACACTCTGGGTCCCATTCCAGTACAAAGTTTATTCCCTGGTCCCTTCCCAGTACCTACTGCATCCCTCCACATGTTAACTGTGTACTATGGTCCCAACCTAGTACTGACTGGGGCCCCCTCTCAGTACCAACTGCATCTCCTGACCTTCTCCCAGTACAGACTGGGCCCTGTCCAAGTACAGACTGGTGCCCTGATCCTGTCTCAGTGTATTAGAATAGAATAGAATAGAATAGAATAGAATAGAATAGAATAGAATAGAATAGAATAGACCAGGTTGGAAGAGACCTTCAAGATCATCGCATCCAACCCATCAATGGGCAGAATGACCTCCCTGCTCCTGCTGGCCACACTGTGCCTGATGCAGGCCAGGATGCCATTGGCCCTCTTGGCTGCCTGGGCACACTGCAGGCTCATGTTCAGCCTACCATCGACCAGCACCCCCAGGTCCCTCTCTACCTGGCTGCTCTCCAGCCACTCTGACCCCAGCCTGTAGCACTGCATGGGGTTGTTGTGGCCAATGTGCAGAATCTGGCACTTGGATGTGTTAAATCTCATGCCGTTGGATTCTGCCCATCTGTCCAGCCTGTCGAGGTCCCTCTGCAGAGCCTCTCTACCCACCAGCAGATCAGCTTGGTGTCGTCAGCAAATTTACTGATGATGGACTCAATCCCCTCATCCAGATCATCAATAAAGTTGTTAAAGAGCACAGGGCCCAGCACTGATCCTTGGGGCACACCACTAGTGACTGGCCACCAGCTGGATGTGGGACCATTCACCCTGTTGGATTGCAGTGAAATTCTTTCCAATGGGTGTAGGTTGTAGCTAACCATACAACATGTGAGCAAAGACACATCCTGGTGAGGGCTTATTGGTCCAGAGAATTTCCAATCACAGCCAATGATTACAGAGACATCACACAGACAGAAACTGAACTGATTGCTGTGGTGGTGTTCCAGAACTGTGACAAATATTATGGTGCAGGCCCAGCTGGTTCCAGCACCATGAGCTGAGATACAAACTAACAGAGCAGTTGAGAACAGGACCAGCGCTGCAAGGGGAGCCAAGGGGCCCAGACCTGCAGAGCCTGTGGCTCCTTCTTCAGGCATAGGTGAATGTTACAACTTTCCTTTCCCACAGCCTATCCCCACTCAGCTCCCTGTTGCATCTTGATTTGAACAGGGGCTCTTCTCCCGGCTTGCCTTTCCCATCTGCTTCAAGGATGCAGCACTTGGCTCTTTTTCACTCCCATCCTTTCTCACATGGTTTGGTTGCAGATCTCATCACCTCCAGGGCCTCACACAGACATGAAGGCCATCTCAACATTTCATTACCACTCCCTTTTTGGCTTCTCACTGATTGGTTCTATTGCAAACTAACTCATTGATCAACATGGATCTACAGGCTGCAGCCCAGGCTCTGGTTGTCTCTCTGGGCTGCAAGTGCTCACTGCTGGCTCCTGCTGAGCTTCTCATCCACCAGCTCCCCTAAGGCCTTTTCTTCATGGCTGCTCTCAAGCCAGTCCCTGCCCAGCCTATATCAGGATCCATGTACATGGTCTCTCTGCACAGTGTCCTGTGTGATGCATGGGGATTATTTTGAAGGCTGTCTATGGAACCCCAAATACAAAACCCAGTTATGGGTTTTCTCATGGTGAAGTTACACCAACAACCTGAATTTGGTTGGGCTGCTCTGCTACAGAGCTCTTTGTGCTATGGGTTGGTAGAATGGATGTAAAAGATCCTCCTTTCATTTGGTTCCTGGTGAGTAGATCCATTGACTCCCTGCATCCAGTCTGCATTTTCTCCTCTACCATGGATTGCAGTTGAGCCACCTGCAGAGAGCTGCCCCTGCCCCAGGCAGGTTTGCTGTACCTTTCATTTCCATGGAAAACAAGAGAGAGCTTAGCCTGCCTTGTTCTGTGGTGTTTCAGCACTTGCAGCAGATCTCAGCAGCACCTGGTCCCCAGAAACTTGTGCTTGGGCCATGGTGAGTGTCCTTACTGCAAGGAGGAGGAAGAGAGGAATGGGCAAGTGGTGTACATCGTACACAGAGTTGCCACTGGTGTCTGCCCAACTGATCCATGCAGTGAGGACAGAGTCTGCTCTCAGCACTGGCTTGGTCACAAATCCAAACCACAGCACCAGAAGAGCTGCTGTGAAGAAAATTAACTCCATCAAGGCTGAAACCAGGATGATCTCCCCGTCACTCCATACCCTTACGTGGTGAAGGCACATTATGCCCAGAATTATGCTCAGATATTGAAACCTCTCCCAGCACGTGGACAAGTTCCCCCTCCTTTCATGAGGGGAACAAAGGGAACAAAGTGGCACAGACCCCTGTGTGGCAATGCCAGAGACGAGCAGTGTGAGCAATCTGGCAGTGCAGGCCTAGAGCCTGACATGGTGGTAGGCCATGCTCAGCATAAATGCAGAGCCAGCTAGCAGTGGAGCAAAACAGTGCTGTGCCTGCAGCATGTAACTAAAACAAGACACTGGTAGCTAAAAACATGGAAAGTTATCTTGGAACAACAGGACATGTACCTGCATCAACAAACCTTGTGTGTCATTAGTAGTTGCACCAATAATCTATAATAGTGCAATGTGTGGTCACTCAGAGGGAACCAATGGAGCTGTGCCAACAGGGCACGCCGAGTTTATATAAGTTGTAGCAGTTGCCTTGCTATGCACTTCTGCCTTTCCTGTCTCTTCTTCTTCTACACTTTACTGTGTTATACTCACACCTCAGGCCTGCACCATCGGCCTGCACCACTGGAACGATAAAGGAGCAATACTCGATCATATTGGTCAGCCGTATTGATTCCAATCTCCGTCGTCTATAGTGCTGTGGTGCAAGAGGTGATCCAGAAGGAGTCTTGACAGCCCATGTCTGCCTTTGTGTGTCAAGGAACAGGAGCAAGAGTGAAGAGGCCTGACTGAAGGTGTGGAAATGTCAGGGGGAGAGATGGCTGGGGAAGCCAGATGGATGTCAACAGCCTGAAGGGAAAGAGCTGCAGGTATGGGACAGTGTAGCACAGCCTGCAGGAGGGATGGCCAAGGGCTCTGGCAGGGCTGAAAGGCTCAACAGGGACAAGGTCTTGATCCTCTTCCTTCTGGCAGCAGCTTCTGCCACCATGGCTGCTGAGAGGAAGTTTTAGTTGGAGGCTCTCAGGATCTGCGTTTCCAAGGCCTGAGGGTCAGAGCTTGGCCTTTCTCTTTCAGAAACCAAGGCCAGGGTTTGTTCAGCTGCACTTTGCCTTTGTCTGCCTTCAATCATGACCTTCATTGAGCTTCTCTAACCACCCCTTGGAGGCTTTGTTGCTAATGGCCCTCAGTGAGGCCAATTAATACTTCAAGGCACTCTTTGTTTTTCTTCTGACTTCTTGAGCAGATTCCTTCAGTCTCCTCTCAGTGTGTGAGGCTCAGGCAATGATCCCCAAGTGCCCTAAGAGCTATTTGTGTCTTTGTGGTTTTCTTCAGGATTTCAAAGTGCTCCTCACAAAGCTCCTTTATTATTTATTTCATATCAGAGGTAGAATATTCTGTTAGCTTTCAGTTCAGAGCAGAGATGATAATTGCCCAAGTGACACTGACCCAGGCTGTCTCACCAGGACATCTGCACTTGCAGGGAAATCTGTCCTTCAGGTCTGACATTGAATGGACAACTTTGCTCCTCACCCTCCCCAACCTCCCCATTGCTGTCCCTGCCCAATCCCAATCCCATCCAAGGCTTCCCAGGCATAGAAGCCTCTGAGTTTTGCCAATATCATGGGCACAATGCCAATGGACAGTAGCTTCACTAGTACAGGTTGGGCTATCTATATCTGTGGTAGGGATTCACTCCTCTGTCCATCAGGTCCATGGTCAGTAGCCATCACTAGTTCCATGGGACTAGATGTTTGAATTTTGGGGCTTCCATATATTCCTCATCAGCTGCTGACAGTAAAAACTGCTTCTGCCAACCATGTGTCCCAGCTGTGCCTTGAGCTATCAGCATGTCTTGTAATAAGACCATTGGTCTGTTCAGCTACACCATTAGCCTGAGGATTATATGGGGTAGGGAACACTCCTTTAATTCATTCTCCTTGCACCCAGTCTTGCACTGTGCTCACTGTGAAGTGTGATCCATTGTCACTTTGGACACACTCAGGCACAGGTAGAATGCTGAACCATTTCTCCAGAGCTTCAATCCTTTGAGCTCCTGTGGCAGTACTGAGAGCTGTGGCCATGGTTCATCCTGAAACCACTTCTGCTCCTACCAGGATATAACTTTTCCGAGGAGAGGTCTTCAAAGGGCCAACATAATCAATTTGCCAGGGGCTCCACAGAGTCTTCTTGTGTCTGGTGTGTTGGGCAGAGGCTTGGTTTGGGTGGTTGGCCTTAAGCCTTACCCAACATTGTGGACAAGCTGTGAGAATTGTTTCAAATGTTTCAAACTGACCTCTCTCAAGGCTGACACTCAGAATAGAGGTTGGCCTTCCCTGGGTGGCCTCTTCTGATGTGCAGCCACTCAGCCAATCCTGCTCAATCTTCCCCTTCATTGTTCACCACAGGAATTTTTGCTGGGTGATCTGCCTGCTGGTTCCATTTTGCAGCAGCTCTTCCCTTCTGGGCATGGCCTTTGACCCATCCTACCTTTGAGGGTCTTGACTGACCTATTCCTCAGAATCATTGCCAGTCTCCAGCTCTCCAGATTGATTAGATTCCCCCTGACACATCCACTCAGTGGCACCCTTGTAGGCTGCACAGGAATCAGTGTGAATAGCAGTGGCACCATTCTCTGCTGCCAGCATGAGTGCAGGGCAATTCTCCTTCCTGTGTCACAGTCTTCCCAGTGCCAACCTCCAGCACTGCAGCTTTCTGTTGCCATTTGCATCCCGTGCAGTGGGTGAATGCAGCTGTGAACCACACTCCTCCTGCATTTGAGTCTGTGGTCAGCTCAGCTGCTGCCTAGTTGGAGACAGTTCATAGGGCAGACCTAACAGCACTGTGTCTGCAGTCCCAGGCTGTGGTAGGTTGGAAACTTCTGCTGGAGCCTTTCTCATTTTCCAGTGACTGTCCAGTGAGCAGCATTCAAGCCAAGAAAGACAAGGCAAAAAGAAGACATCAGGAATCTGATCAAGATCCATTCTTGGCCAGCCCTGCAGCTTGCTTCTCCTCAGGGGATCATTGTCTTCCTTCACCAGGCATGGGTGCAGGGTTCCTTGGCAGGGAAATGTCTTCCTCCCTCTCCACCCAGCCTTCCCGCAGCATCTGGGGGTCTCTTCAGGGGCTGAATTGAAACTGCCTTGTTCTGTGGTGTTTCAGCACTTCCAGTGGGTCTCAGCCGCAGCTGGTCCCAAGGAGCTTGTGCTTGGGCCATGGTGAGTGTCCTTACAGCAACATGGAGGAAGAGAGGAGTGGGCAAGTGGTGTACATTGTACATGGAGTTGCCACTAGTGTGTCCCCACCTGATCCATGCAGTGAGGACAGAGTCTGCTCTCAGCACTGGCTTGGTCACAAATCCAAACCACAGCACCTGAGGAGATGCTGTGAATATTAACTTCATCAAGGCTAAAACCAGGATGATCTCCCCCTCACTCCATACCCTTATGTGGTGAAGGCACATTATGCCCAGCATTATGCCCAGATATTGAAACCTGTCCCAGCACGTGGACAAGTTCCCCCTCATTTCATGAGGGGAACAGAGTCCAAGGTGGCACAGACCCCTGACACACCCATGGCATGGGATGTTGGTGATGATGCTAAGCATGGCATAATTCCAGTTTCATGCCTCCCATAGGCTGCAGCTGGATGTTTATGAGAGCTCCCATTGGCCACATCCAGCCTCCAGAAACCTATCAGTATTACCCCAGCTTGTAAATACGTTGTCCTCTTTCACTGTTCGAGAGGACAAAGCTCATGCCATAGCCTCTGCCATTGAGCTCATTGCTATTAAGTCTTCTCTTTCCTACATGCAAGCAAACTAGTGGCCTCTGCACAACAAGGGGAAGCCAGCAGCCGGGCAGCCCTGTTAAGCCTCAGCCCTGAGAGTATCTCCTGAGGAGGGACTTTCACTGAGTCTGAGAAACTACTGCATTGCATTGCCAGTCTCACCAGTTGGAAGAGCCTGCTGTGCCTTCCAGAGGACTGGACCCCCGAGGGTAAGATCTGCCCAGCTGCCAGGGAAGGGACTTAGCTGAGTCCAGCAGTGCAAATGTCTGCCTCAGCCTGAAGCCGCAGACTGACAAGAGGCACCACCCTGTGTGTGTCAGCTCAGAGAGCAGAAGCAGTGTCAGCCTCATGCCTGTGTAACCCTGACATCACAGGATAGGAGTCACTACTTCTGCTGCTCTGTGCCCTGTGAACCTCAGGGGAATCCAGAGCACCATTCGTGCCCTGTGCCCCAAAGCCAGGACTGCTCCGATAAGGGTTTGGCCACTCCTTCGAGCCAAGCAAAGGGGAAGCTGCTGCTTCATGCACCTGTGCCTCTTCCCCAGGGCCATCCATGCCAGCCCTGAAGCCCCTTGCCACCAGGCTGACCCCTGCTGGGTCCAGCCCCACCTGCCATCGCACCAGATTGGAAACCTCCAAGCCTGCCTACTGGGAAATGTGGCCCTGCCCTGCCATGCAGGCTGATTCTGTGAGGGCTGAACCCTGCTGGGTTGACCCTGCAGTACTGCTCCCTGCCATCCAGAGGGAGCTGCCCGAGTCCTGCGAAGGGAAACTGCTTAACAGCTACCCTAAGGTCCATTCCCTCTCTGCTGCCATGGAAGGGAAAAGGTTGCCACCCACTGTCACTGTCTGGACCAGCCAGAAGTCAGCAGTCTGCCAGAGCCTAACCTTGCTACAAACAAAGGACACAGAGTACCTTCCACCTGCTTTGTACTCACTAACAGATCAAAGCACCCGAGTCTAGCAGGATAATCTTTGTAGTCCAGTCCTCTGATACACAGTGTAATATCTCTGTATATACTTAGCGGTTGCCAGAGTCGCGTCGCCATCTGGTGGACAAGCAGTGGAATTGCAGCCTGCATTATAGTAATAGAAATTAACTCTCTAAATATCCTGATTGAGTCCAAATTATAAATACTAAACCACTTATGGGATGTATTTCACAATTGTTCACTAGATTATCTATATAAAATGGTGATTCATTGCTTATTAATAATTCTTGTAATTAATAAAACTACTATTACTATAATTCATATTTCATATTCATAAACTAATAACCTCTTCCTCACAGACAGAAAATACCTCACAGTCCCTTTCCAGCTGTGTTCCTGCTGTTGGCCAATCCCCTCCCCAGGCAGAAGTGACCTCACAGCCCCTTCACACTCATTGGCTTACTCCTGAATGATGAGCTCCTGAGACACAACTGACCACCTGATCCCACACCCAACCATCCCCCTCCTTGTGGCCAGAGGCTGAGCAGATCAAAGTTTCATCCAATCCATCTGGGAGATTTCCTACCAAGGCTCTGAGTGGAGAAACCTTCCTCAGAGGAGCTGCTGGCCCTGTCCTGGTGATCTGTGGAATAGGCTCCTGCACATCATCTTGTCCAGTGACCCTGCTCAGGGCAGGGTTAAGCAGAGGAGGTCCCTCAAGGCCTGTGCCCAGTTTGGCCTCATCCCCAAAGGAGCTGCAGAGGCCCTGGGTCAGAAGGTGCAGGGAGCAGATGAAGAGATTGCACAGTGCTGGCTGAAGGGCTTGCCCTGAGGGATGCCACTGGGAAGTGGCTGCCAGGAGGACTCTGCCCTGGTGACTTTGGGGCTTGATCCACCACCCACCCTCCCACCCAACACCTCATCCATTTCCTCAGTCCTGCTGTCACCAGTCTGGCTCTATAGAGCACATGGGGTCCATGGCAAAGGCCTGGCTAAGGTCCAGGAACCAAACATCTCCTTCTTGCCCTTACCGAGACATATTTGATCTCTCTCTTGTCCTGCAAGGGCCTGCAGATGGCTGCAGGAGTGTCTGACCTATCACTTTTGACCCAGCACCACAGCTGTGCTGAGGGTGACCAGCCTGGAGTTTGCCCCAGCCTCCTTCTTGGCCTTCCTGAAGATGCCTTTTCCAAAGACCAAGAACCTCTCTGATGGCTCTGTGCACATTTCAGGCCATGACCCAGGAAGGGTGATGTGAGCAGACAGCAACATTTGCAATGAGCCTGTGCAGGACACCTGAGAGGAATCTCCCTGGGGCAGGGAGCTTTGTGCTGCAGTCACACACAGAAATGTCACAGGATCACAGGATGTGAGGGGCTGGAAGGAACCTCCAAAGAAGTCCAACCCCCTGCCAGACCAGGACCATAGAATCTCGTGCAAGATGCACAGGAAGGCATCCAGATGGGTCAGGAAAGTCTCCAGAGAAAGAGACTCCACAACCTCTCTGGGCAGCCTGTTCCAGTGCTCTGTGACCCTCACAGTGAAGAAATTACTCCTCATGTTGAGGTGGAACCTCCTGTGCTGTAGTTTATATCCATTGCCCCTTGTCCCATCCCAGGGTGCAACTGAGCAGAGCCTGTCCCTGTCCCTTCCTTCCTGACCCTCAGGCCTCAGATATTTATAAATATTTATTAAATCCCCTCTCAGTCTCCTCCTCTCCAGACCAAACAGCCCCAGGGCTCTCAGCCTCTCCTCCCCAGGCAGTGCTGCAGTCCCTTCAGCATCCTTGTAGCCCTCCTTTGGACTCTCTCCAGCAGATCCCTGTCCCTCTTGAACTGGGGAGCCCAGAACTGGATGCAATATTCAAGAGTGGCTTCACCAGGGCAGAGTAGAGGGAGAGAAGACCCTCCCTGGATGTGCTAGACACACTCCTCCTAATGCACCCCAGGACCCCATTGGCCTTCTTGGCCACCAGGGCACATTGCTGCCCCATGCAGAACTTGCTGTCCACCTACACTCCCAGGTCCTTCTCCACAGGGCTGCTTTCCATCAGATCACCTCCCAGCCTGTACTGCTGCAGTTTATTCTTCCTTCCCAGGTGCAGGACTCTGCTCTCATCCTTGTTGAACGTCATGTGGTTCCTCTCTACCCAGCTCTCAGTCTGTCCAAGTCTGTGAATGGTTGCACAGCCTTCAGGGGTCTCAGCCAAGCCTCCAAGTTTGGTATTGTCAGCAAACTTAGTGAGCAGACTCTGTCTGTCCACTCATCATTGATGAAGATATTGAACAGGACAGGACCCAGCACTGATCCCTGGGGGACTCCACTGGTTACAGCTCTCCAGCTGGACCTGGCACCTTTGACCACCACTCTTTGGACTCTATTTTGTAACCAGTTCCTGATCCATCTCACTGTCTGCTCTTCCATCCCACACTTCCTGAGCTTACTCACAAGGATATTATGGGAGACAGAATCAAAAGCATAACTAAGGTCAAGGTAGACTACATCTACTGTCAGGGCTCTGCCAGGCATTGTGAACTCCTTTTGCACCTCAGGATGTTCATACAGTCTTTCCCTACCACTTACACAAGCTCTGCACTGCAGCACTCAGAGTGTCCCTGGCCTCCTGCTGCCCCTGCCAGAGGCTGGGAGGCTCCTCACACCTCCATTGCCCTGGTACCCCAGCCACAGCTGATGGTGTTTGTGCTCACTCAGGTTCCTCTCAGCTCACACACCATGTCCATGCTTGCATCTCATCTGTGCAATGCCAGCAGCCACTGCTGACCTCCTGAGCCTGTGACCTGCAACTGGGGGACAAAAAACTTCAAAAGTTGTGGTGAGAGACCAGTGTTGGAAATGGTGGTGGTGAGAGGATAATTCAGGATGGGTGCCCTGGGACAGCTTCCCCAGAGTGTGCAGTGAACAGAGACACAGATCAGAGCCTGCTCTGCTGCTCCTTCAGGCCTCTTGAAGGAGGCCTGTCTGTGTCAGGACACTGCTGTGTGCCCCACACCTGCACACTCACACTTGAGCTGTTCCCTGCTCTTGGCATGCCTGGGAAACTTTCTTGGGCCTGCTCTGGAGAGAAACTTTGGATGAAGGCCTAAGCCTTCAGACTCTGCCCTGAGCAGATCATCTGTCTTTGTGGAACTGCTCTTGGGGGCCAGCTCAATCAGTGTAGTTCCCATGGCCTGTCCCTGCCTGTGGTCACAGGACTGGCATGCAGCAGAACAATGACCAAGCTGCCACAGCACTCAGGCCTTGCACTGACCCAGGAGAGGGTGGAAGTGGAAAGGAAACAGCTCTGGAAGTCTAGGTGCTGGTGTTCCATGGCAGTGACTGGACATCCTCCTACCCCTAGTCTGCACAGGACCTGGCCCTGAAGCTCTGGAGAAGTCCTGGAGGAAGGATCTCAGGAAGGAAAAGGTTAATGAAAGGTTCTTTATTTTTCAACCAAACAAAGAGCAGAGGTCCTGCTGCACAAACTCTTGGTCAGCAAAGCAGTGACTGTGTTACAAAAGGGATGACAGTTTTATAAAGAGTAAAACACTACCACCAAAAAGTACAGAAGCCAGGCTGGTCCTGCACTGAGTGACATCAGAACTGTTCTGCAGCAGAGTTTATTGCTTCTGAAAGCATGCAGGGATCAGTTGGCTCAGGGCAGCCTTGAGCTCTTGGTTCCTCAGGCTGTAGATGAGAGGGTTCACTGCTGGAGGCACCACTGAGTACAGAACTGACACCATCAGATCCAGGGATCAGGAGGCGATGGAGGGAGGCTTCAGGTAGGCAAAGATGGCAGTGCTGATAAACAAGGAGACAAGGAGGGAGGCAGGTGGCAAAGGCTTTGTGGCGTCCCTGCTGAGAGGGGATCCTCAGCACTGCCCTGAAGATCTGCACATAGGACACCACAATCAACACAAAACAGAGAAAAGCTAAAGAGATACTGAACACAATAAGCCAAAGTTCTCTGAGGTAGGATGTGGAGCAGGAGAGCTTGAGGATCTGGGGCACCTCACAAAAGAACTGTTCCAGAGCATTTCCCTGGCAGAGGGGCAGGGAAAATGTATTGGCTGTGTGCAGCAGAGCATAGAGAAAGCCACAGCCCCAGGCAGCTGCTGCCAGGTGGCCACAAACTCTGCTGCCCAGGAGGGTCTCATAGTGCAGGGGTCTGCAGATGGCAACGTAGCGATCGTAGGACATGGTGGTGAGGAGATAAAACTCTGCTGAAATCCAGAATAATACAAAGAAGACCTGAGCAACACATCCTGCATAGGAGATGTCTGTTGTGTCCCTTAGGGAATTGTCCATGGATTTTGGCACAGTGGTGGAGATGGCACCCAGGTCAGTGAGGGCGAGGTTGAGGAGGAAGAAGTACATGGGGGTGTGGAGGTGGTGGTCCCAGGCTATGGTGGTGATGATGAGGCCATTGCCCAGCAGGGCAGCCAGGTAGATGGCCAGGAAGAGGCAGAAGTGCAGGAGCTGCAGCTGCCTTGTGCCTGGGAATGGCAGGAGGAGGAAGTGGGTGATGGAGCTGCTGTTGGCCATCTGCTGCCTCTGACCGTGGAGACCTGTCCAAGGAGGAAAACACAGTGATAAGTTAGGGCACACTTCTCTCAGCCTCATTGTAAGCCCTGTCCTGCAGAGCTGCAGGAGGAATGGGTTAGCTCAGTTCCATTACTACCAATCACAGCTTCAAACACATCAGGGGCCCAGAATTGCCATGAAGATTCCTCTGGTGTCAGATCAGAAAGTGACCAACAGCCCAATTCCAGGGAAAAAGAGTCCCATTTTGTTGGGTTGAAATTTCCCCCCATCATTAGCTTTGCCAGAGCAGAGCAGCTAGGAGCAAATGAAGCTGTATTGACAAGCAAGAGCTACACTCTACAATGGAAGGCAATGAACAGGTACAGAACATACAGGAGTGACAATATTAGACAGGTATTTACAATTAGCAAACAACACAAAACCCCCCTGCTCACAGACTAGGGAATCTGTTGCACTGCCCCTATCCCCTATCCCCCTGTTCCAAGAGAGAAAAGAGAGTGAAGAGAGAAAAAAAGCAGTGGGTTAGACTTAGCCAAGGGCAGCCAAAGCAGGTGATCTCTCCTGAGTGAAGCAAAAGAGCTGAGATCAGAAGAGAAGAGAGAGAATTGTTATGGTACAGCTCCTCTGATTCCAGATATTTATCCAATGAATTTGTTTAGAATAATCTTTTCTTTTCCTTTTCACACCCAAGAGTGATCTATTTATTTTGTTTCTACTTTTCTGCTCAAAATCTGTAACTAAATTTTAAAGGCATTGCCTAAAACCACCACACCCATGGAGAGGTGGAGAAAGAGGGAGCAGGCCTGCAGTGCTGCAGAGACAGTGAAGGGAAGAGAGAAAGGCAGAGGGGCTGGGGGTGAAGCCTTCTCCTTACCCAGCTCTGCTCACTGTTGCTCACAGGATGGAAGTGAAGGGCTTTGCTCATCCTTCTGTGTGCACACTCCAGGAGCCTTCAGATGAGCGTCAGCTGCCGAGATGGAAATGCCTCCAGGAGCTACAGCTGCAGTGTCCAGCACCCACAGCCTCACTGTGTCTGTGACTGCAGTGACTTCTCCTCCAGTGAGCTCTCAGCATCCTCCCAGACCTGGACACCTTGAAGCTCTCTCTGCCTTCCTCATCTCCCTGATATCCTCTGGCAGTGTCCTCAGCCCTGCTGTGCTGTGCAGAGAAGCTGCTCCTGGCCAGAGCTGTCTCCTGCAGCTCTGCCTGCTTGCCAGCAGCACCTTCCAGCCCAGGAGCCTGGCCCAGCTCAGCAGCACAGGACCAGCCCAAGGCTTTTAAAGGAGCCCTCTGGTGCCTTTGGTGCCAAGTCCTTCAACCTCAGAGACTGAAAAGCTGATGAAACCTCTCCACAAGTCAAAGTCAGATTCAAACTCTGTAGTTTCTTCTACTCTTAATGGGTCCCACTGAAGCATACTGTGAAAGTGTCCCCAGGGTCTGGTTAGAGCAGAAGGAGACAGTGCATGCAAAGGAAGCTTCACTGGAGGCACTGAAGCATTTCCAGGCTCTGGTGAGAGCCGAGAACTGAGGCAGTGCTGACAGGTCAGGACAAGCAGCTAAAGGTAGCTCTGCTGTTGAGTAAACCTGGAGGGGTTTCATTGATCCAAAGGGCCAAGCCCTGACCCCCAGCCCCTGGCAAGGCAGATCCTGTCCCTCACCTATGGCTCTGGGCTCTGCTGGGTGCAGTGGGGAGTGAGGGTGAGCAGTGACCAGGGTAGGACCTTGTCAGGTTTTGCTGTGGTTTGCTTCCAAAGAGACAACTCCTGCTGAAAAGGAATGAAATGTACCTTTAAAAATCATTTTTATCAGATGCTTTGTGCAATAAAAACCTCTCCAATTAGCTGCAGAAACCTTGGCAATAATTAGAGGTTCAGCAGTATTTAATGAGCCCCATGGAGTATTTGGGGCTGATGACATCATCCTTAGGTACTGCCAGGAGACTCTGCCAAGCTACTGCCAAGAAGCTTCTCAAGAAGTCCAAGTCAGAAGCAAACTCCAAAGTGCCTTGAAGCACTGATTGGCCTCACTGAGGCTTGTTACTGACAAAGGCTTCCCAGGGACTCCTTAGAGCAGCTTGTTAGAGGCCAGGATTGCAGGGAGACAAAAGCAAAGTACAGGGCAGAAAAACTTGCCTTTGGTCTGTGAAGCAGAAAGGCCAAGTCCTGACCACTGCCCTTGGACTATAAGAACCTCACAGCCTCAAAGCCAAGTTTCTCCTCACAGGCCTTGGTGGCAGAGGCAACTGCCAGAGCCAAGGGCACAAAGGCCTTCGTCCTGTTGGGCCTATCAGCCTTGCCAGAACTCTTGGCCATCCCTACTGCAGCCTCTCCTACACTGTCCCATGCCTGCAACTCTTTCCCTTCTCGCTGCTGACACCAACCTTGCTTCCCCAGCCAGCTCTCCTCCTGCCATTTCCATCCCTTCCCTGAGCTGTCTCAGCTCTCCCTGCCATTTGCTGACACCTCTGAATGGACTCATGCATAACAGCTCTGCCTTCTCAGGGACATTTCTTTGTCCACTTCTCCAGTCTGAACCTTCCAAGCTGTACTTTGTGAAGGTTTTGATCTCTCCCCACTCCCCAGAAGAGCTCCATCCTCTCTGAAACCACCCTTCAGCCATGTGCACACTGCTATGGCAGTGCCCTGAGCCTCCATTCAGCAGGCTGAAGCATCCCAGATCCCTCAACCTCTCCACAGAGATGTCAACCTCCATCATGGCAGATCTCCTCTGCAGTCTCTGCAGTTCCTCCCTGCTCCATCAGACTGCAGAACTTCGCACCTAGACACCAGGCATCCAGATGTAGCCACAGCAGAGCTGAGTTTGGGTGCAGGACAACGTCTGTGTCTGGGTGGCCCCACTCCTCCTGCCCAGCCCAGCTGCAGCTGGCCTTCTTCCCTGTGTGCAGGGTTTGTTCCATCCCAGGGCATTTGGAATGGTTCCTGTCAGAACCTGGGGATGGGACACACTAGAAACCCCAGCTCCAAACAACAGGCAGACAGTTTGTAGTGGGATGGGGCCCAATCTGTCATGAAGTGGGAAAGGGTATATGGGTGGTACTGGGAGGAGTACCAGAGAAGTGGTTAGAAGGCTTCAGGTGGTGTAGCCTCTGCTGGGTGTGGACACAATCTGTCCTGGGAAGGAGTCCTGTTATGGTTGTTATTAATATTTAATAATTGGCCACACCAGGGGAGGTTTAGGCTCAGGATGAGGAGAAAGTTCTTCCCAAAAAGAGGAACTGACCAATGGAATGTGCTGCCCAGGGAGGTGGTGGAGTCACCATCCCTGGAGGTGTTCAAAAAAAGATTGGATGTGGCACCTGGAGCCATGGTTTAGCTGTCAGGGGGTGTTGGGTGGTAGGTTGGACTTGATGATCTCTGAGATGTTTTCCAACCTGGTTGATTCTGTGTTTCTGTGATTAGAAGGTGAAGGGAAAAGCTTGAACACAGCTGGTGACCAAACCACTGTCTGGTGACAAACCCAAGAGATTCCAAAACATGTAGTGAAAGGTGAGGAGAACATCTCCTGCCCAGCTGATGGAATGAGAAACTCAAGAGTCTCAAAAAGGCAACAGAAAGAAGGGAAAAGAACCTCAGGAAAGTTTGCTCAATATTGCTCTATGAAATGCAGACAGGCCTTAGGCCTGGTCCTTGCAATGGCAGCTTAGGGGAAGACAGAGGCTTAGGGCCTGCTCTTTAAGGTGACCTTTGCCCCAGCTCTTCCCAGAGAGGTCCTTGCTGTCCCCTGCTCTGCTCCCTCAAGCAGACCAGCACTCACACATGCCCTGCACTCTAACAGCCATGCAAACAAAGGGGAACAAGCTCAGGGTTATTGCTCCAACCAACTGCTTGAGACTGAAGCCCAAGGCAGGAATCCACAACCATAGCCAGGCCCAGAGCTCTGAGAAGCCCCAGGTGGTGTCTTCCTTTTGCACTTCATGCAGAATCTGCTTGCTTCCCATATCTCACTGATCATAGAATGGGCTGGGCTGGAAGGGACCTCCAAAGGTTATCTTGTCCAACCTTCCCAGGGACATCGTCAACTAGATCAGGTTGCCCAGAGCCCTGTCAAGCTTCACCTTGAAGATCTCCAGGGATGGGACCACAACTACCTCCCTGGGCAACCTGTTCCAGTGTTCCACTACCCTCATGGTGCAGAATTTGTGCTGGCTCCTCCTTCCTGCACAATCCTGCTTTGTTCCCATCTCTCACCCATGTCTATGGATGTCCCTGGATGGATGCACACCCTGAGTGTTTTTCCCACAGAAGTGACTTGACTTCAGGCAGTCAATGTTTGCTAATCAGTTAGGTTGCATCTCTGGACACATTTGGAATAGCTCTTCTTTGGATCAGGAGCCTCTTCCATCCCCATCCTGTGCTTCTAATTCTGGATTATCCTTAAGGGAAGTGTTCATCCACAAGCTCAACAGGAGCCACCAGTGTGCACTTGCAGCCCAGAGAGCCAATTGAATCCTGGGCTGCATCAAGAGAAATGTGGCCAGCAGGGCCAGGGAGATGATTCTCCCACTCTGCTTCACCCTGGTGAGATCACACCTGGAGCACTGTGGCAATTCTGGAGCATCTATTACAAGAAGGATCTGGAGGTGCTGGAAGGTGTCCAGAGAAGGACCATGAGGATGAGCAGGGGGCTGGAGCTGCTCTGCTATGAGGACAGACTGAGGGAGTTGGGGTTGTTCAGTCTGGAGAAGGGAAGGCTTCAAGGAGTCCTTCTTGTGGTCTTCCAATATCTGAAGGAGGCTACAAGAAAACTGGGGAGGGACTTCTTAGGGTGTTGGTTAGGGATAGGACTGGGGGGAATGGAGCAAAACTTGAAGTGGGGAGATTAAGACTGGATGTTAGGAAGAAATTCTTCCCCAAGAGGGTAGAGAGACACTGGCACAGGTTGCCCAGGGAGCTGGTGGAAGTCTCATCTCTGGAGGTTTTTAAGGCCAGGCTGGATGTGACTCTGAGCAACCTGCTCTGGTGTGAGGTGTCCCTGCCCATGGCAGGGAGCTTGGAGCTGGATGATCCTTGAGGTCCCTTCCAACCCTGACAATTCTGTGATTCTCAGTATGTCCAAGAGGTATTGCCAGGTATTGGAATTCCAGTGAATGCCCTCCCCCCTCCAGCCCTTCCTTAGGGTTCTCAGGGCAGTTGCTGCACCCCCAGCAGTTGCTCTCATCAGCTCTCTGTGTTGTGTTCTGTGTCCATCCAGAATGGACATTTGCTACCAAGGGCTTTCTTTCTAGATTCAGGTGATAAGATTTTCAGTTCCCTTTCTCCTTCTCTTCAGTCTGCTGTTCCTTCTCCTGCACTAGTGCCTGCTGGGACAGGATCCATGTGATTAAGAGGAACCCACTGGTAATTTCTGGGGAGCCTCAAATTCTCTGGAGGTGATCTGCACCATGCAGTGTCCAGAGCAATGTGAACCCTACAGCACTCAAGGGAACAAATAGTTAGAGAGCAGCCTCATGGAGGACCTGGGAGTTCTGGTGGGCAGCAAGTTCTGCATGGGACAGCAATGTGCCCTTGCAGCCAGGAAGGCCAGTGAGGTCCTGCGGTGCATTTGGAAGAGTGTGGCCAACAGATCCAGGGAGGTTCTCCTCCCCCTCTACTCTGCCCTGGTGAGGCCCCACCTGAAATATTACATCCAGTTCTGGGCTCAAAAGGGACAGGGATGTGCTGTAGAGGCTGTGAGGATGGTCAAGGGACTGGAGTACTGCCTGATGAGGAGAGGATGAGAGTCCAGGGGCTGTTTAGTCTGTAGAAGAGAAGTCTGTGATGGCATCTGATCAATGCCTATCAATACGTGAGAGCTGGGGGTGAGAAAGCAAGAGGCAGGGACAGCCTCTGCTCACTTGAGCCCTGGGAGAGGATAAGGGGCAATGGATGGAATCTGCAGCACAGGAAGTTCCACTTCAACAGGTGTGGTGTGTTCACTATCATAGTATCAGTCAGGGTTAGAAGAGACCACAAGGACCATCTAGTTCCAACCCGCCTGCCATGGGCAGGGACACCCCACACTGGATCAGGCTGGCCTGAGCCTCATCCAGCCTGGTCTTAAACACCTCCAGGGACAGGGCCTCGACCACCTCCCTGGACAACCCATTCCAGGGTTTCACCACTCTCATGGTGAAGAACCTCCTCCTCACATCTAGCCTGAATCTCCCCACCTCCAGCTTCATTCCATTCCCCCTAGTACTATCACTACCTGAGATCCTGAGAAGTCCTTCCCCAGCCTTCCTGTAGCCCCCTGCAGATACTGGAAGGCCACAATGAGGTCACCTCGGAGCCTTCTCTTCTGCAGACTGAACAGCCCCAACTCCTTCAGTCTGCCCTCATAGCAGAGGTGCTCCAGCCCTCTGACCATCCTTGTGGCCCTTCTCTGGACATGTTCCAGCACCTCCACATCCCTCTTGTAATAGGGGCTCCAGAACTGGACACAGTACTCCAGGTGGGGTCTCACCAGGGCTGAGTAGAGGGGGAGGATCACCTCCCTCGACCTGCTAGCCACACTTCTCCTGATGCAGCCCAGGATCTGATTGGCTTTGCGGGCTGCAAGTGCACACTGAGAGCTCCTGTTGAGCTTCTCCTCCCCCAGCACCCCCAAGTCTCTCTCCTCAGGGCTGCTTTCCAGCCAGTCACTGCCCAGCCTGGATTTGTGCCTGGGATTGCCTCGACCCAGATGCAGGACGCTGCACTTGCTGTGTTGATGGATTTGCTTTCGGGGGGCTGATGAGTTTCAGTCCTGTTTGTGCTGCTGATGGTGCTGGGTGTTAGCTTAGGGCAATGGCTCAGAGCTGTGCTGCCCACTGCTGGGCAGCTTGCTCTGGTTCCATCCAGAGCAATACAGGACACTCCCTAGGAAAACACTGTGAGATCTGCCCAGATACTGGATACTGAGGAGTGGCAGTGGGTGGGAGAGGGAAGTGGCAAATTCTTAGACTGGTGGCCACCTCTGGTGCTTTGGAATTTCAGCCCTGAGCAAGTGCAAAATCCTCCCCAGCTGGGGAAAGCTTTGGGAAAAGTCTGTTGTCAGCCTGGGAGTTCCTGAGAGACTGCAATGTGCTTGGGCCTGGCCCATGCCTCTCGAGCCCTTCTCATCTCTGTGCAGAGGGCTCAAGGGCAAGAGAAGGTCTCTGGACCTACAGACAGTGCCACAGGCATGCCAGCTGTGTCAGAGAAGCACCTGTGCCAGGATCAGCTGCCCCTCGTAGTGAATGTTGCTTATGGCCAGGATTGTGCACCAAATATTACCAGAACATGCTTCTGTGTGTGTGACTCAAACCCCCTTTGTCCCCCCTCCCTTCTGGAGCCAGTGGGGGTGGACCTTGCGCCCACTGAGTACAGGTCAACAATCTGTCTGGGCATGTTTCCACCCCTGTGGCAAACAAGGCCCAGGCTACATGTTTGTTTGCCCTGTTTGTGGTGTGTGCTTATGCTCATTTGGCAAAGTCTCAGTTGATTGGTTAATTATTGTGTTAGCAGTGGGTGCTGACTGGAGCAGTATTCTTTGGGGCAAATGGTAAATAGGAGTTGTTTGGTAAACAAGTGCCCCCCACGCTGGTGTCCGTGCCTATGCCTGCGTGCGTCTCTGTGCCGCTGCGGTCCGCCTCGCCCGGGACTTGAAGCAGCTCCAGAAGGCCTCGCTGCACATTGCCACTGTTGCCCGGCTGGGGGCAGTGCCGTGGAGCGTGGGGTCAACTGCCGCATGAGCCATCGCCACGGGAGGAAACCATGGCAGCCCCTGTGCACCACCGGTCCTGAAGCGCTACAGCCCCCAGAGCGGGGAACCTTTGCCAGGTGCTGCGCTTCGTGGAGCCAGCGGCAAAAGCCTCTGAAGCTTCCCCTGGGAGGCTCCAGGACCTTTGTGCTCTGGGAGAAGCAGCAACCCCGCGGCACAGCCACGCGGTCGGCGCCATTCTCTAGTTCCTCATGAGGGCACAGCCGTGCCGCGCTGTCAGGACTCTAAACACATCACCAAGGAAAGATTTCATGAGGTTCTCAGCTCGTGAGGAAGCCAAACCTTTGCTTTATAGAATTTGGGTTCAGGTAGTGCTGAAACTGTCCTGGGTTGAGGGTTTGCCGGTCACAGACAAACCCCTCCCCCACTGCTTCTCCAATCAGTTTCAACTCTAAATTCTAGAACTCATTTGGTTTGTCTGAAGTGCCCAGGCACAAACGTTCTGCAGAGGTGGTTCCACCAACCCAATACTGCTGCCTGTGAATGGAAACTAAATCCCCTGCTGCATAGTTTGTATATCAATAGACTACCAATATATCTATTCATTGATATCCTTGCTGCTCATTCCCGAGGGCACATCTGCAACACTCCTGTAGGGAAAAAGAAGCCTGCAAAGAAAGCAGCTGATCCTGAAAAGGACCAGGAGGGATCGGGGGCCCCATGGGAACAAGAGAAAGAGCCAGGGCTGCTGGCTTGGTTCTTATCTCTGGCTTTGGAAGATGGCCAAGGACAAACAGTGGATGAAACAAGCAGCAGGCCCCAGCAAGGCAAAGGAAATCTCTGCTCCTCTGTCCAGGCCTGTGTTTCAGCTGTGAAGGAACTGTCCCAGGATTTCCATCGGCTCCAGAAGAAGCTTTTATTCCCCACCTGTACAGTCCGGTGTTTCAGCCATGAGGAGCAGCTGCTCCCCTGTCCAAGGGAGAGAATCTGGGAGGCACACAGCACAGCACACCCTCTGCTTTACTTGTGTGACCATGGGGAGAATATGAGGAAGTGGAAAGGAAAACCCAATCCAGTCCTGGCTGCAGGAGTCTGTGACTTACAGGGGAATTGTCCCCCTAGAGATGCTGCCTCAGTTTCCAGTGGGAAATGGCCTAAGAAGAGCAGGGAAGCTGAAACTGCTTCTGGTCCTCCTGAAGGGACTGCCAAAGCATCTTCACAAGATGCAAGGGACCCAAGACAGAATTAGAGGGGCTCTGCCTCCAACCAGATGGAAGGGAGAGACAAATTGGTTTGTTGGACTGTACAGAACCAATGGCCTGGCAAGTTGAACCCATGAGAGAATAAAGCTTTAGTAGATACAGGTGCCCAGAGTGCTCTGACACCATCAAACCACAAGTGGTGGAACCCATCTGTGTTTCTGGTGTGACAGGAGGATCCCCACACCTGGATGTGTTGGAAGCTGAGTACTGGGATGCAAGCCACAGTTTCCTTTCACTTGGAGGCATGGAAGGAGTCACTGGACTCAATGGCCCCAGAGGTAGAAACACAGCCCCAGCATTTGCATGGGCATGGACTGATCCAGACTGTGCTGGAACAGAGTGGAGCTGCAGAGCACCTGCAGTGAGCAGCCCTCTGGGTGCTGCAAAGCGACCTCCTGTGGAGTGAGAATGGACAGTGCCTGAGGTGTGCTGCTGATTGCTGCTGGGCATGGTGCAGATGGCACAGAATGAGGGCTTGGGAATGTCAAAGGTTAAGTTGATAATTTGCTGCCATTACTCCACACCATCCTGCCTCATGCCACCTTCACAGGGACAGTGCTGGCTGGAGCAAAGTACTACAGGGCTTGAAGTTCAGATGGCAACATGAGAGGCTTCCTGTTCTGGTTGCTGCTGTTGGGTTCTGGCTCTCAGGTGCTGGCTTTTTGCTGAGGGGGAGGGCTGAAGGGGTTTAACTCCTGGCTGCTGCTGCTCACTGCTGTGCTTCTTTCTGCAAACAGCCTCAGGTCAGTGTGCATTATGGGATCTCTTTTGGGTTCAACTCTTTTGTTCTTATCTCAAGTCCTTATCTCAACCCAGAGGGTTTTTTGGTTCGTCTGTGTGTTATTTTTCCCTCACTTCTGTTTTGGGGGGAACAGGCAGCTTAATCTCTTCTCAGCTCTTCAACCTGTTCCAGCTTCAGAGTGGAAAGCCAACAGAAGCTTTCTGAGTTCTTCCAAAGATCTCCATCAGCTTCCCCCTACACCCTCCAAAGACCCCAAAAGTCAGTCCTAGGACCATACAAATCCCAAACACCTAAGATCACCTGAAAGCCCCTGCAGAATGCCTCTGAGATGCCCCTCAAGACTCCTCTGAGCGCCTCATCGTCCCCTCGCTGAACTGGGCACACAGCTCCACCCCATCCCTTGGGAGCAAATGCCCCCAAAATTAAGTCATTGAGGCAGAGATATCTGAAATAAAAGCAAACAGACAGGATTTGGGTAACTTTTGGGGTTTATTGAGACAATTGGTCAATGGACAGAGGATTTCCAACCCCAGGGAGACACAAAGCATTGGGGAAGAACCAGACAGACCCTGGCAAAGCCCTGCCCAGCTCCACTGGGAGCTCCAGCTGTGCCGACTCAGCACTGTAATTGGTCTCATTAGCAATAATTGGTGTTCAGAAGGGCAGGAGGTGTTTGTTGCTTCTGGTACCCGCAGTCCTTGAGAAATGCAAAGGAAAAAAAAAAATGATTTTGGTGCTGGACAGGCCCTCTCAGAGGAGCCGCGATTACCCAACAGATTCTAGGTGGATTTATGCTGCCCCTCCAGTGCAGGCTGCTCTTTGGTGTGGGGGCAGCGGTGATGGTTGAGGGATCGCTTCTCGCTGAAGCTCTTACCGCAATCAGCACAAGTGAAAGGCTTGTCACCGGTGTGGGTGCGGTGGTGGCGAATCAGAGTGCTCCTCTGTCTGAAGCTCTTCCCACAGTTAGCACAGGTGAAAGGTTTCTCACCGGTGTGGGTGCGGTGGTGGCGAATGAGAGTGTCCCTACGGCTGCAGGCCTGACCGTACGCAGCACAGCTGAACAACTTCTCGCCAGTGTGCACACCACGGTGCTCCGTGAGAGCTCGCTTGTTGGTGAAGCTCTTGCCGCAGTCAGTACAGCTGTAGGGCTTCTCACCATTATGGATGAGTTGGTGCTGGATGTATCGAGTACTCGTGGTGAAACTCTTGCCGCACTCAGCACAGGGGAACAGATGCTCTCCAGTGTGGATGCGACGATGGATGGTGAGAGTGGAGTTGCGTTTGAAGCTCTTGCCGCAGTCCCTGCAGGTAAAGGCTTTCTCACTGGTGTGGGTGAGGTGGTGTTCCCTAAGGTGAGAGAACTGTCTGAAGCGCTTGCCACAGCTGTCACAAGAGAAGGGCTTCTCTCCAGTGTGGGTGAGGCAGTGCTGGGTGAGATTGCCGCGCTGGGTGAAGCTCTGAGCGCAGTCAGCACAGGTGAAAGGTTTCTCTCCAGTGTGGGTGCGGCGGTGCTGGATGAGAAGAGAGTTCCAGCGGAACCTCTTGCCACAGCCACTACAAATGAAGGGCCGGGTGCCAGGCTGTGGGCAGTGGTGCTTCACTAGCTCTGAGCCACCTGGGAAGCTCTGCCCACACTCATTCAGCTCTTTGGGTGACACTGAGGGACCTGCTCTGGCTTCATCCTCCTCCATACATTCCTCCCCCTCATCCTGGTCGCCTTCATCACTATCATTATCCTCCTCTTCATAAATGTCATTCTCAGCATCATCCTCCATCTTGTCCTCTTTTTCCTCCTCAACCTCCTCTACCTTGGGACTGCATATTGGCTTCTCCAACTTGATCTCTGGGTGCTGCTTCTCCTCCCAGCTCTTGCCTGGGTCCTTCTGTGAGGCCATACTGTGGCAGGAAGGGGTCACAGCTCTGCAATAGGGAAGATGGAAGCACCTGAGCCCAGGACCACAAACCCTCAGATCCTGCCTGGGTCATGACAGTCCCTGACTCCCAACACCCAGCTGGAGGAGAGAATGCAGACGGGACCTCAAACCTTCAGTTTCTGCCACAGTGTGGGCACAGACCTCCAATACCTGTGCTGAGACCCCAGGTTCCTGTGATCAGTGCCCTGAGGTACCCTGGGACTTACACATGGTCTTGTCCTACACTGCTCGAGCCTGGTGGCATTGGCAGGGTGGTTCCCAGCCCAGGCCCTGTCCTTTGATCTCCCCTGGCTCAGACAATGGAGGCAGCAGCACTGACCAAGGACGACAAAACCACCTCCAACCTTCTACCACCACCCTCCAGACCCCAACCCCCAAACATCACCTCCTGCTCACAACTCACCCACAGCAGCCTGGAGCATTCCTCAACTCCCACAACACCTGATGTGCCTCAGAGCTCCTATAGAGAGGTGAAATATGCTGGACAGGAGGAGGTGGAGGAGATTGGGAGCTGCCCTGGGGGCCTAGGATCCTGCTGTTGCCCTGCTCTGGGTTCCTTACCTGTTAGGCTGCTCCAAGGGACAAATCTGCAAACTGCTCTTCCCCCCGACAGAGGGGCAGGGATGATGGAGAGAGGACACAGCTCCTGCAAGAGAGAAGCAAAGGGCTCAGAGGAGAGCACTGACCTACAAGGGATGGTTCAGCACTGCCCAGGACCAGGCAGCACAGCTCAGCCTTGCTGGGGCAGCTCCCAAGCCCAGCAGCCCAGCCACAGCACACAGCCAGGGCTGATCAAGATGGGAGGCCTCAACAAGTACAGACTCAGCTCCTGGCCCAGCACACAGCCCCCAGCACACAGCGGCAGGCCAGCACCACAACACAGCTGCCTCCACACAGCCTCTCCCAGGCCTTGCCTAAAGCTTCCTCCCACTGCCTGCCCAGGCCTCTGCTGCCTGCACCTGCCTTTGCCAGCAGATCTTGCTCTGGCCACAGCTCTCCTCCCAGGTCCTGCCCCCACCCCACACACTCTGTGCTCACCTCTGCCCTACACACACCTCTGCTGCCCACTCTCCAAGAGAAGATCAAAGCAGCCCTCACAACATACACAAAGGGAGCTTCATGATCTCTGCAGATGCAGCAAAGGGGGAAGGGACTTTGGCAGCTTCTTGATAAATCTCTTCAGCCCTCACTGTGATGCTGGAAGAGTCTCTGGCTCCTGCCCAAACCTCACACCTCCAGCACCCTTCACACACCTGCAGCCCAAAGAGACTCAGTGGAAAGGGTTTGGCTTCCTTCTCTCCCTGACCATTTCTCTCAGCTGTCTCTTTGCAGTTCCCTGGAGCTGCCACTCCACAGCTCCAAGAGAAAAATGAGGTTGGATGGGAGGGCACAGTGCCCATGGGCTGCTGTTCATCTCCCAGCTGACACAGGCAGAGCTGCAGCACAATTCATTCCTTTCACCTCCTCAAATGCTGCCAGATTCTGCCATTCCCTGCACACACATTTGCCACCTGCGCCCTGGATCCTTTCCCCTTCTTGGGGGGACAAGGCCTAATTCCTGCCTGAGCATTCTCAGGCCCTTCCCTCATTCCCAGCACATCCATGGCCCTGCTGCCTTGGCTGTCCCATGGTCCTGTATCCCCCACCTCCACTGCCACTGCAGCTAGAAGGGTAGAGTGGGAAATGCTGTGGCTGAGGAAGCATCTAAGGAACTGGGCTGGAAGCAGGAGCACAAGAATGGAAGGGGCCTGAGACTAAAGGCTGGGATCAGCTGGAGGGCTGAAAGAACAGCACCAAACCAAGGGGGGGTTACAGATGAGGGCTGGGGAGGGACCCTGCAGCTACCTCAGGCAGCAACTGATGAGAGCAAGGGGGACAGAGAGGGAGTGAGACCTCAGGTGACTCCTGCCATGGGGGATGGCTGGGCTGTGTGGCTAGGAGCCCTGAGTGCCTGCTTGGGCTGTGCTGGATGTCAGGAGGGGACAGGGCAGGAGGGTCCTGAGCCAGGCAGGATTTGGGGCTTTGAGCTTCTGGGGTCAGCTGCTGCCAGCACCATTGGAGGTAGGAGCCAGGCAGAGCCACACAGCTGCTGAACTAAGCCCTCCCACCCCCTGCAGCCTTCACCCTCCATCTCTCCATCCATTGCTCCATCTCCACTCACTTGCTGCCCTCTCAGAGTCCCCAGGGTCCTACAACATCACCAGGGCTGATCTTCACAGCCAGCAGGGCTCAACAGAAGCCCCTGGATGAGAGCATGGAGGAGAATCCCTGTGGTGGGTGGAAGGCACTGGGATGTCTTACACCAGAGAGTAGAGACCTCCAGAAGGGACAGCAGAGTCCAGAGCTACACCACAAAGTGTCATCTAGCTCAGTTCATTCCCACAAGGCCTGCACCCACTCTCTACAAAGGAACAGCACAGGATCTCCAACCTCCTTTGCCCTTCCTCTCTGCTCCCAGGAACATCTTCTGGGATCTCTCTCTGCAGAGGAGTTTTGAGGCCTTGGCAATGCTGCCAACTGCAGCCTGCAGCAGCCTGGCTCACCTGGGAGCTGCCTACCAGAATCTGTAACTGCAGCTCTTGGGTATGGGGGGAGAAGGGGCAGAGAGGCATGGGGGAGGGGGAAGGCATTTGGGGCCTGGGGTTCTGGCCTGCTTTGGTGCAGCTCTGGAGGAAGCTTTGGCCTAGGGAGGTTGCTTGGCTCCCGTGGCCCAGGCACACTATGGATTGTTGTGGATTGGATGCTTTGCACTGTAGGATGCAGCTCTGAACAGCACAGCCATGGAAACTGCCCAATTCTATCCAACCCTCTGGCCACAGCTTGGCATCAACTCCTTTCACAAGGCTCAAAGAGAGCCTCTCTGCCTCCTGAAACCTAAGACAATGCCCTGCAGAACAAGTTGGAGGAGCTCAAGGGGACAAGCTGCAGAGGGGGCCCAGGGCAACCTCCTGAGCTTCAACAAGAGCAAGGGCAGGGTCCTGCCCCTGGCCTGGCACAATCCTCACAATCAGGACAGCCTGGGGGAGGAGGGGATAGGAAGCAGCCCTGCAGAAAAGCACTGGAGGGTGCTGCTGGACAAGAAGCTGGACAGGAACAGACAGGGGGAGCCTGCAGCCCACAAGGCCAAGGGCAGCCTGGGCTGCACCAAAAGCAGCAGGGCCAGAGATGGACAGAGGCCATCCTGGCACTTGGCTCTGCTCTGCTGAGACTTCACCTGCAGCACTGCAGCCAGCTCTGGAGCCCTCAACACAGGAAGGACATGGACCTGATGGAGAGGGTCCAGAGGAGGGACACAAAAATGATCAGGGGCTTGGAGCAGCTCTGCTACCAGGACAGGCTGAGGGAGCTGGGGGTGATCAGCCTGGAGAGGAGAAGAGAAGGCTCTGGGGAGACCTAAGAGTGACCTTCTGGTACCTCAAGGGGGCTACAAGAAGGCTGCAGAGGGACTCTTTGAAGCCATTGCCTCTGGTCCTGTCCCTGCAGGCTTATGCAAACTAGAGCAGAGCAGATTGAGATTGGAGGTGAGGAACAAGTTCTGCACCAGGAGCCTGATGGAACACTGCAACAGGTTGCCCAGATTGAGGTCCCATCCCTGCAGATGTTCAAGGTGAGGCTGGACAGGGCTCTGGGCAACCTGATCTAGTGCAGCATGTCCCTGCTGACTGCAGAGGGGCTTGGACTGCATCACCTTTGCAGCTCCCTGACAAACCAAACCACTCCAGGATTCTAGGAGTCTAAGTGCAGCCTCCAGGGAGAGCAGGAAAAAGATGAGGCAGAGGAGGACAAGGAAGAGGACAAGGAGGAGGAGAACCAAAATCCCTTCCTAACTCCTCCAAACCTCTGCCAAATTCCTGGAAAGCTCTTCCAGCTCTGCAGAGTTCATTCTGAAGAGAGCTGAGGGAGTTGCTAGGCTCAGGGATGTCTTGCACACTCTGCACAAATGCTCCAGAAGCTTTCCAAGTGCCCTCAAAACCAGCAGCACAGCTCTGCTGCCACACAATGCCAGGCTGCAAGGGACCCCAAGGCTCAGCTGCTCCAACCTTGCCAGCTGACACTGCACTGGAAAGGAGCTGGCCCAGCCCCCTGCCAAGCTCAGCCTTCCAACTCTGCCCTGCAGGGCAATCCACCACTGCCCTGGGGAGAGGATTCCAAAGGCTGACTGGCAGGGAAAAGCTTTTGCCTCTGCAGGGCACTGTGCCACTTCAGCTCAACTCTTGCAGCTCAGAGCCAGCCCCCAAGCTCAAGAAGCAGCAACTAAGGCCAGAGCCAGACCCTGAGCCCAGCACCAGCCCCTGAGCTTGAGAACCAGCAGTGAACATCAGAACCACTTCCCAAGCTCAAGTACCAAGCCCAAAGCTCAGCACCAGCCCCCAAGCTCACACTCAAATCCAACATGCAGATGCAGCTCCTGGGCCTGATCAGAGCCAGCAACTAAGCTCAGAACCACTTCTCAAGCTCAACAACCAGCCCCCAAGCTCAGCACCAGCCCCTGAGCTTGAGAACCAGCAATTAAGGTCAGAAACCCTTCCCAAGTTCAAAGCCAGCTCCCAAGCTCAGCGCCAGCAACTAAGGTCACAACCACTTCCCAAGCTCCAGAACCAATCTCCAAGCTCAATGGCAGCCCCAGAGATTAAAAACCATCCCCTGAGCCCAGAGCCAGCCCCCAAGCCCAAGAAGCAGCCCTGAGCTCAGGGAACAAGCTCCTGAGCTCAGACCCAGACCCCAAGCTCTCGAACCAGCAAGCAAAGTTAGAACTACTTCCCAAGCTCAAGAACCAACCCCCAAGCCCAGAGCCTGACCCCTGAACCCAAAGCCAGCAAGTAAGGTCAGAACCAATTTCCTTAGCTCAAGAACCACTTCCCAAGCTCAGAACCAGCCTTCAAGCCCAGCACCAGCCTGCAACCTCAAGAGCCAGCAACTAAGGTCAGAACCACTTCCCAGCTCAAGAGCCAGCCCCCAAGCTCAAGAGCCAGCAACTAAGGTCAGAACAACTTCTCCAGATCAAGAACCAGCCCACCAGCCCCCAAGCTCACACTCAAATCTAACATGCAGACTCAGCTCCTGGGCTCAGAGCCAGCAACTAAGCTCAGATCCACTTCCCAAGCTCGACAGCCAGCCCCTGAGCTCAGTGCCAGCCCCCAAGCTTGAGAACCAGCACCTAAGGTCAGAACTACTTCCCAAGCTCAGAACTAGCCCCTGAGCTCTAGAGCCAGCCACTAAGGGCAGAAGCACTTCCCAAGCTTGAGAACCAGCCCCCGAGCCCAGAGCCAGTCCCCAAGGCCAAGAAGCAGCCCTGAGCTTAGGGAACAATCTCCTGAGCTCAGACCCAGACCCCAAGCCCAGAACTACTTCCTGATCTCAGAGCCAGCCCCTGAGCTCTAAAACCAGCAACCAAGGTCAGAACTACTTCCCAAGCTCAAGAACCAACCCCCAAGCCCAGAACCACTTCCTGAGCTCAGATGCAGTCCCCAAGCCCAGAGCCTGACCCCCAAGCTCAAGAGCCAGCAACTAAGGTCAGAACCAACCCCCAAGTTCAGAACCAATTTCCTTAGCTCAAGAACCACTTCCCAAGCCCAGAGCCAGCCCTCAAGCCCAGAACCAGCCTGTGAGCTCAAGAGCCAGCAACTAAGGTCAGAACCACTTCCCAGCTTGAGAACAAGCCCCTGAGCTCCGAGCCAGGCCCTGAGCTCAGGAGCCAGCCCCTGAGCCAAGAGCCTGATCCCTGAGCTCAAGAAACAGCCCCCAAGCTCAGAGCCAGCTCCTAAGCTCTAGAACCAGCAACTAAGGTCAGAACAACTTCTCCAGATCAAGAACCAGCCCACCAGCCCCCAAGCTCACACTCAAATCTAACATGCAGACTCAGCTCCTGGGCTCAGAGCCAGCAGCTAAGGTCAGAACCACTTCCCAAGCTCAGGAACCAGTACCCAAGATCAGACCCAGACCACAAGCCCAGAAGAACTTCCCAAGCCCAGCACCAGTACCCCTAGCTCAAGAACCAGCAACTAAGGTCAGAAACCCCAAACTCACACTCCAATCAAAAGTGCAGACTCAGCACCCAGGCTCACAGCCAGCAACTAAGGTCAGAACCACTTCCCAAGCTCAAGAACCAGCTCCCATGCTCAGAAGCTGCCCCCTAGCTCAAGAATAAGCCACCAAGCTCAGACCCAGCCCCCGAGCCCGAGAGCCTGCCACTAAGGCCAGAACCACTTCCCAAGCTCAAAGCCAGCCCCTGAGTGCAAACACCAGCCCCCAGCTCAGTGCCAGCAACTAAGGTCAGAACCACTTCCCAAGCTCAAAGCCAGACCCTGAGTGCAAACACCAGCCCCCAGCTCAGTGCCAGCAACTAAGGTCAGAACCACATCCCAAGCCCAGAGCCAGCCCGCGAGCCCAGAGCTCAAGAACAACATCCCGAGCCCAGCCCCAGCCCCTGAGCTTGAGAACCAGCAACTAAGGTCAGAAGTCATTCCCAAGGTCAGAGCCTGCCCCCAAGCTTAAAACGCAGCAGCCAAGCCCAGAACCACTTCCCTAGCCCAGAGCCAGCCCCCAAGCCCAAGAACCAGCAACTAAGACCAGAACCACTTCTCGAGCTTAACAACCAGACCCCGAGCTCACACTCAAATAAAAAGTGCAGACTCAGCTCCCAAGCTCAGAATCAGCTCCCAAGCTCAGCAATCATCAGCCAACAACACACCCAGCCCCCAAACCCAGACCCACACCCAAGTTCAAGACCCAGCTCCCAAGCTCAACTTCCTGCCCCTCTTGGGGGCACCACAGCTGCACACAGCACTCCAGCTGGCAGCACACAATGCTGCCAGCACAAAAACCACTGCAGCAAAAGCCTCAAGCTGTGCTCAGCTGCCAAAACCAAAGGGACCTCAACTTGGCCACAAGAGAAAGGACCAAACTCAGCCAAGACACTGAGCCAACACCCAAGGCTGCACAAAACAACCAGCAACAGCTTCCAGCAACAGCAGACCTGCAGCTGGGCTGCAAAGCTCTGCAGAAGAAAACCACTCCAGAAGGGCTCCAGGGCCCCAGGGATTGCAAAGCCCAGGCTCTCACTCTCCTCCTGCACAAGGAAAGCTTCACTTGCCCACAAGAAGCCAAACACTGCCCCACACCAAGCCATCCACACCACTTGACTTTCAACCTCCTTCAAGCCCTTGCCTGGCAGCAGCACTTCCTCAGCCCACAGCTCCAGCAACACCACAAGGCCTTGAAGGCTCTCCTGCACTCCACACCTCTCAGCCACACCCACACCCCTTGGCCACCCACAACCCAACAAGCTTCCTGCTCACCACTTCTCTTCCCAAGCCTCACCTCCCTTTGGCCCTCTCAGCACACCACCAACTGACCCCAGAAGGCTCCAGCTGACAGCACTGCTTGCAAGAATCCCAGGCACTTCCAAGGGCAGACTAGGAGCCCAGAGGCAAACCCCAAACCTTTCCCCTCTCCACAGGACTCTCTCCCATTTCCCATTCTTCCCAGCACCTCCAGCACCTAAGATGCATTTGCTCTGGGGCAGCTTCCTCACACAGCCACACAATTGCCTGGCCTGCAAAAGACCTCTCTCAGCACTCAGGCCAACTGCCAGCCCCAACACCACCAGGGACACCAAACCATGGCCCCATGGCCACACCTTGCTGCAACACCTCCAGCCATGGCCACTCCACTGCCTCCCTGGGCAGCCTCTGCCAGGCCCTGACCACTCTGCCACCAAACTCATTCCTCCTCCTCTCCAACCTAAGCCTCCCCTGACACAATTTCAGGACACTTCCTCTCCTTCTACCACCTGAGACTAGGCACAAGAGCCCAACCCCCACCTCACTGCAGCCTCCTTGCAGGCAGCTCCAGAGGCCAAGAGGTCTCCCCTCAGCCTCCTCTTCTCCACACTAAACACCCACAGCTCCCTCACCTGCTCCTCTCAGCCCTGCTCTCCAGACCCTTCCACACCTTTCTTGCCCTTCTCTGCACCTGCTCCAGACCCTCAAAGTCCTTCTTGGAGTCTGGGGCCCAAAACTCACCCCAGCATTCCAGGGGTGGCCTCCCTGGGGCCAGGACAGGAGGACAAAAACCTCTGACAAACTCTTCACAACTCACAGCAACTAATTCTGCAGAGATCTCAGGGAGGCTGGAGGCTGAGTGCTCTGCTTGGCAGTCTCCAAAACCACTTCAGGAGGTTTCAAACTGCCTTCAAAATCATCAACAGCTCCTTGAAACTCTCCCAGCCCCCTACAAACTCATTAAAAGCTTTCACAGCTCTTAGAGCTTCCTCCAACCACCTCAAGCTGCATTCCAATCTCTTCCCTAAGGCTGCTGCAGAGACTTTCATCACTTTTGGGCTTCTCAAAACTCCTCCAATATCCCTGAAAAATCATCCAAACCTCTTCACATTTCCTCAAAGCCTTTTTGACAACTTTGCAAAGCTCCTCCACATCTCTTAGAAACTCTCAAACCCTCCCTGGGAAGAGATCTGGAGGAGCTCTTTGCCCCAGCCCTGCCCTGCAGCCGGAGCCAAGCCGGCACCGCCCTGGCCGAGAACTCCACCTCCCAGCAGTGCCCTGAGCAGCCCTGGGGCCCAGCAGGGAAAGGCTCTCAGCATGCCCCGGGGCCTGCCCAGACACTGCCCTGCTCTGCTCCCCAGCCTGGGGCTCTGCTGGGGGCTGTGGGATTGGATCTCTGGGGGCTAAGGGTTGCAACCAGGATCCTTTGGGGCTCATGGGGGGAAACCTGTGGCTGGAACCAGAATCTACTGGGGCTGGGTGGGGGTCTGGAGTACTTGGGGGCTTGATGGGGCCTGGCACTAAAACAAATCATTGAAATCTCTACCAACCTCCCAGAAGTTCCTAACAGCACCCAAAGAGCCTTTGAGATCTCTCTGCTAAGATCCTTGGGGAGGTTTGAAGGAGGTTTTGTGTTCTCAAAACTCTTCAAATATGCCTGAAAAATCACCCAAACATCTTCAGAACTCCTCCAAAACATCTTCAGAAGTCACCAAATCCCTTCAGAACTGCTCAGAAACTCAGCTGGAATGCACAGAGCCATGAGGCTGAGGCAGATGCTGGGACCAGGAACCTCTAGGGATGGGTTTTGCCCTGGGCTGGGGGTTGGGGAGGGGTCTGTGAGGCTGCCTGTGGGGTTGAGGGGCAAGGAGTATTCCCGGGGTTGGGGAAGGGTTTGTGGGGTTGGGGGTCAGTGGGTCTGGAGGAAGCTCTGGGGGGAGATTGGGAGGAGCCCCTGGGGCTTGACTTGGGAGCTGCTGGGGTTCTGCTGGGGGTGTCTGTGGGGTACAGCAGCACTCTGTAAGGTTATGGGATGGGGGCTGGGCAGTTATGGGGGGCTGTAGGTTTCTGGGGAGGTTTGTGGGGTTGGGGGTGGTCAATCTGGGTTGGGAGGGGCAATCTGTGGGGTTCTGATGGGGGCTGTGGGATTGGATCCCTGGGGGTTGAGGGTTGCAATCAGGACCCTTTGGAGCTCATGGGGGGAAAGCTGTGGCTGGGATTGGAATCCACTGGGGCTGGGGGGGGTCTGGGGGGCTCTGGGGCTCTGGAATGTTTGGGGGTTTGATGGGGCCTGGCTGACCCTGGCACACTGGGTAGGGCAGGAGCCACCTGGGCACCACAGGCCCTGATGTGTCCCCAGCTGTGCCCCCACCCAACAGCAGCTGCAGGAGGGGCTGGGGGTGGATCAGTTACCTCCCTGCACCCCAAAGCTATCCCAAAGGAACCAAAAATGGTCCCCAAAACCCAGGCAGCAGGAAAGGACTCCCCCACCCCCAAGGGACCCAGCACTGGGGGGGACTGTAGAGGGATTCTGGGGGGCTGGGCCCATGGCAGTGCCATTTGGGACCCTGCCTGACCTGGGGGCAAAGAAGACTTGGGGGGCAGCAACATTTGGGGACCCTCCTGTTCTTCCCTCCCCACTCCAGCTGGGCACTCCTCCAGTGCCACCCAAGTTGGGGACCCCATTGCCCTGGGGGTACCCCCCCACCTCCTGGCCTCCTCTCACCAGTAGCCTTCCTCTCCAAATGGGGGCTCCTGCCCAGGAGGCCACCCCAGCCCCAAGCCCTGGGCTCACAGACCAGGCCAGGCCAGGCTCTGAGGTGCTCTATGGCCAAGCCAAGCTGAGTCCAGCACCAAGCCCCTGCTGGACCCCCCCTGGACTCTTCCTTGGACCCCCCCAGCAAGGGCAGCACTCAAGGAGGTGTCCTGCAGCTTGTACAGGGAGGAGAGCAGCTGAGGAGAGAGGGGAGAAGGCAAAGAGAGGGCAGAGAATGACCAGCAGAGAGCTCAGCACCACCCCAGGCTCCCAGCCAGGCTGCCAAGGTGCTGCTGGGCACCCACCGGGCTTGGCTGGGGGCAGGGCACCACTGCCAGCTGCAAGTAGCCAAAGGGGCAAGCTGGGCACACTGGGCACAGAGGCTTAGCCTCCTGAGGGCAGGGACAAAAGGCAGAGCCCAGCTGGGGGACACAGAGAGGCCTGCAGAGAGATGGACACAGCCCTGTGCCCGAGGGCAGGCAGAGGCACCCCTGGCACAAGGGCACAGCAGAGCCCCACAGGAAGGGGCTGGGGGGCACAGAGGCCTTGGATGCCACCACCCCCAGCACAGCCAAACCGCCCCACAGCTGACACCAGCCCCAGGCGCTCCCAAGCTCAGGCTCAGCACAGCACCCACGCCTGACACCCCCACGGCACCCAGCACACAGCCTGCCCACAGCTCCCCCCCCGCGCCTGGCCCTCAGCCCAGCCGCTGCCCTTCAGCACAGCAGCCGCCCGGCACCTGCCAGCACAAAGCCTCCAAACCCCCAGGGCTCCCCCACACACCCCCACAGCAGCCTCTGCTGCAAGCCACACCCCACGCTCACCACCACCTCTCCTGCACACAGCAGCCCCCACAGCGCCGCTGCCACCTCAGCTCTGCTGCCAGCCCAGCCCCCAGCACAGGGACACAGGGACACAGGGCCAGGGACAGCCCCTGCAGCCCACCAATGGCTCCGCCTGCAACACAGCAGCAGCCAAAGGGGGCCTGCAGCTGCCCCCACCAGGGGGAGGCAGCAGCACAAGGAACCCCACAGACCCCACAACCCCAACCCCACCCGCGGCCCCACAACCGCACAGACCCCTCCCAGAACAGCACAGACGACGCTCACCGACCCTGCACACCTCTGACCTACCCCACAGCCCCCCCCCGACCACCCCAAACCCCCACACCCGCACAGAGGTCCCCACAATCGCAGGGACCCCAAGCGCCAAGCTTGCAGAGCTCCCCCGGACCTCACAGACCCACCCCCATCCCGTACCCCACCGATCTTCCCCGGATCCCACGGACCCCCCCCACACATATCCCCAGAAGCCCCCAATCGAACCCCACCGATTCCCCATAGATCCCCGCAGAGGCTTCCCCCCCACCCCAGCCCCACCGACCCCTGCCCCACAAACCCTGCTCCAACCCAAGCGACCCTCCCGACCCCTCGCAGCCCCACAGAGAGCATTCCCTGATCCCACCCCACGAACCCCAACTCAGCCCCAGAGACTCACTCACCCCACCTGGACGCCGGGACAAGAGCGAAGCGGAGAAGGAGAAGGAGAAGGAGAAGGAGAAGGAGAAGGAGAAGGAGAAGGAGAAGGAGAAGGAGAAGGAGAAGGAGAAGGAGAAGGAGAAGGAGAAGGAGAAGGAGAAGGAGAAGGAGGAGGAGAAGGAGGAGAAGGAGGAGAAGGAGGAGAAGGAGAAGGAGAAGGAGAAGGAGAAGGAGAAGGAGGAAGAGCTCAGCGCACAGGGAGCCGCCGGCCCCGGCAGGCTGCTGGCGAGCAGAGAGCGCTGCGAGGGAGACCCCGGCCCGGCCCCTCCGGCTGCTGCGGCCACGTGGGACGGGGAGCGGAAGCAGGGAGCAGGCTGGAACGGAAGCCCCGCCCACGGCCGGGCAGCCTTAGCCAATCAGAGGCGGCGGGGAGCGCGGCAGCTCCTCCCCCTGGGCGCTGCCGAGGCCCAGCCAGGAGCTGCCCCTGCCGGCCGCGGCCGCCATTGGTGCTGCCCCGTGGGGAGCGGCAGCGGGGCCGGAGCACGGGAGAAGTGCCGGAGGTGCTGGCGGGCGAGCGGCAGCTGCCGGCTGGTGAGCTGCGGCGGGGCGGGAGGGGCTGAGGGGGCCGGGGAGCGCTGAGGGCGGCGGCAGCGCAGCGGGGAAGGGTCTGGGCGGGCCCCGGGGCATGCTGAGAGCCGGGGAGCGTTGAGCTGCTGGGCCCGGGCGCTGCGCGGGGCGTGCGGAGCTCAGCCTTGAGGTTTTCCTTCCTGCCTTCGTCTTGGAGTCCCCAGGTTCCCACTGCCTGCTGCGGAACATCTCGGGGCTGCCTCCAGCCCTCGCAGCAGCCTCTCTCGGGTTGCACTCAGATTGGTTTGGTCTCAGGTTGGCTTTGAGCTTTTTCCCTTAGGCTGTCAGCTGAAGGCAGCTCAGGAAGAAAGTTCTGACTGCAGGCTGGAGAGAGAGGACTTGGGGCCGCAGGAGGAAGTTTGAGGAGGGGTTTGGAGGAGCCCAGAGCGCTGGTGCAGGGCAGAGACACAAATAGGTCCCTGAGCCATAGCCGCCCCCAGCGCTCCCCGGCCCCGCAGCCCCTCCCGCCCCGCCGCAGCTCAGCAGCCGGCAGCTGCCGCTCGCCCTCCAGCACCTCGCATCCGAAGGGAGTCTCTGGTTTCAGTTCTGATGTGCCAGAGGGTGAGGAGTCTGGGTTGGGTTGTTGGGTGTTTGGCAGCAGCAGCAAGGTCATTTCCTGTGCCTTTTGTCCAGGGTCTGGATCTAGCAATCGCTGTGACCCCACCTCTGCAGAGCTATTTCCTGGCTGCGTTTGCAGTGTCCCCGGGGTTGGGCTTGTTACCAGTGCTGATTGAGTCTGTTGCTGCCTAACAATCATTTTGATGTCTTGCTGGAGCTGGCCTCTTGCAGCAACATTGACTTCCCATCTCCTCTTACTGTCTTTCCCTTGGGGCTGTTAGTCCTTGTTACCTGTGCCAATGGATTTGGTTTTGTTCCTGTATGAAGTTTGGTTTCAGGCTAACAGCTCTGCCCCTGTGTGCTGGATTTTCATGCAGCATGTGTTGTGTTGGCAGCAATTTGGTTTTCCACTGCTCCCCTGTTTCAGTGTCTCAGTCCCTGCTAATAGGTAACTCCAGCCATTGGTCCATGAACCTGATTCAAATAGCAGCTCAGGGCTGGGCAAGCTTGCTTCTGTTCCTTCACTCTTGACAGCAGTGATCCACAGCACTTCAGTTGGGGGCCAGATGTTGTGGGGCAGGGAGGTGATGTTGTTTGAAACCCCAGTGCATTTCAGTTACATTTTCATGACTGTGGAGCACCAGCTGTCAAGTCCTCCCCAGCTTCTCTGGGTTTCTTCTTGTGCAGCATCAAATGTGCCTTTTGTAGTCTTTGGGAGCCAGCAGCTAAGGTTTCTCTCTCCATCCAGCTGCACCTCTTGGTTATGGAAGATTTGCTCCCTGTCCTGTGTTCTTCTTCTCTAAAGCTGCTTTTTATCATCCCAGCAGTCTCTCTCAGTGGCTTAGCTCTTTGTTTTGGTCTGTAAACCATTTCAGACTGTCCTGGTTTACTGATTGGGTATCCCCAGCAGCTGCATGAGGGTGACCTAAACGACCTCCTGATGTGTGTGCCATCACCCCATGTTCCTTCTGTCCACATTACAGAGACCTGAGCCCAAACCTAACAGGCAGTTGTCCCCCAAGAAGTTGACTCTTCCCTTGAAAGTGCCACTGCTCTGTTCGCAGCCAGAAAGGATCTTCTGTGTGGTTCTGAGCCTGAACTCAAACCTCTCTCCCTTAATCCTGCAGCTACAAGGGGTCCAAGAGAGCAGAGGTCTTAGCTGCTTTGCTTTGTAACCTACCTGTGCCTCCCTCAGGCCACTGCTGAATGGCTTCATTGATGCCACAACTTTGACTGTGACTACCAAGGTGTCTTTGATGGGAGCTGTCTTAGTGTCTGGCAAGGTTTCAAGGGCAGTGTCCTCCACTGCAATAGGAGCAGCACTGTCTGTCCTGTGGCTCTTAGAGCTTCAGTTCAGCCTAGGGCAACCATTGTCAGTTTGCAAAAGGCATACACAAAGGATGAAAAACTGCACCCCCATGGCCAGCGCCACTCACATGGCCTGGGCTGTTGCGGCGGCTCTGATTGGCTGCGGCTGCCCGGCCGTGGGCAGCACCAATGGCGGCCGCGGCCGGCAGGGGCAGCTCCTGGCTGTGCCTCGGCAGCGCCCAGGGGGAGGAGCTGCCGCGCTCCCCGCCGCCTCTCATTGGCTGCGGCTGCCCGGCCGTGGGCGGGGCTTCTGTTCCAGACTGCTCCCTGCTTCCGCTCCCCGTCCCACGTGGCCGCAGCAGCCGGAGGGGCCGGGCCGGGGTCTCCCTCGCAGCGCTCTCTGCTCGCCAGCAGCCTGCCGGGGCCGGCGGCTCCCTGTGCGCTGAGCTCTTCCTCCTGCTCCTCTTTCTGCTGCTCTGCTTCCCCCTTGTTCCGGCGTCCAGGTGGGGTGAGGGAGTCTGTGGGGCTGAGTTGGGGGTGGTGGGGTGGGGATCAGGTAATGCTCTCTGGGGGGCTGCGAGGGGTCGGGAGGGTCGCTTGGGTTGGGGAGGGGTTTGTGGGGTACGGGTTGGTGGGGCTGGGGCGGGGGGAAGCCTCTGCGGGGATCTAGGGGGAATCGGTGGGGTTTGGTTGGGGGCTTCAGCGGATATGTGGTTTGGGGTCCGTGGGATACGGGGGAGATCCGTGGGGTACGGGGTGGGGGTGGGTGTGTGGGGTCCGGGGGAGCTCTGCAAGCTTGGCGTTTGGGGCCTGTGCGGTTGGGGGAGGGGCACGTTGTGCTTGTGGGGACCTCTGTGCGGCTGTCGGGGTCTGCGGTGTTTAGGGTGGTCGGGGGGGGGGGCTGTGGGCTAGGGCAGAGGTGTGCAGGGTCGCTGGGCATCGTCTGTGCTGTTCTGGGAGGGGTCTGTGCGGGTGCGGGGCCGCGGGTGGGGTTGGGGTGGGGGTCTGTGGGGTTCCTTGTGCTGCTGAATCCCCCTGGTGGGGGCAGCTGCCGTGGGGGTGTCAGGCGTGGGTGCTGTGCTGAGCCTGAGCTTGGGAGCGCCTGGGGCTGGTGTCAGCTGTGGGGCGGTTTGGCTGTGCTGGGGGTGGTGGCATCCAAGGCCTCTGTGCCCCCCAGCCCCTTCCTGTGGGGCTCTGCTGTGCCCTTGTGCCAGGGGTGCCTCTGCCTGCCCTCGGGCACAGGGCTGTGTCCATCTCTCTGCAGGCCTCTCTGTGTCCCCCAGCTGGGCTCTGCCTTTTGTCCCTGCCCTCAGGAGGCTAAGCCTCTGTGCCCAGTGTGCCCAGCTTGCCCCTTTGGCTACTTGCAGCTGGCAGTGGTGCCCTGCCCCCAGCCAAGCCCGGTGGGTGCCCAGCAGCACCTTGGCAGCCTGGCTGGGAGCCTGGGGTGGTGCTGAGCTCTCTGCTGGTCATTCTCTGCCCTCTCTTTGCCTTCTCCCCTCTCTCCTCAGCTGCTCTCAGCCCTGCACAAGCTGCAGGACACCTCCTTGAGCGCTGCCCTTGCTGGGGGCGTCCAAGGATAAGTCCAGGGGGGTCTGCAAGCTCTTGAGGCACAAAGATTCCCTTCCCTGGGGGGTTGCAGAGTGATTCTCAGTTTCTCTGCAGGCCTCCTGAGCACAGAAAGGCTCAGGGCAGGAGGAGCTTTTGCTGTGTGGCTGCAGGCTGAGAGCTGTGCAGAGCTTTTGTCAGCTGTGCTGGCAGGAAGCATGGTCAGAAGCAGACTGCAGGCAACCAAATGAGGCTGAGCTGTTGAGTGTCTGCTTGTGGCTGAGGAACTGCATTGACTTGGACTGAAAGGTTTGGCTTGGGCTGGGGGCAGCCTGTTGTTGATGGTTTTGGTGGTGAGAAGTCCTGCAGCTTCCTTGGAGGAGCTTCAGCAGCAGCCAAAGCAATTCCCTTGCTGCTCTTTGCTGTGCAATGAGCTGGGAAGGGAAGGAAATGATTGCTGCAAGTGAGCAAAGCAATTGCAGTGCTCTGCAAGTCTCAGCAGTGCTGTGTCCAGCAGGGCCAGGGCAGGGATTGTCCTCCTGTCCTGGGCCCTGGGGAGGCCACCCCTGGAATGCTGGGGTGAGTTTTGGGCCCCTGACTCCAAGAAGGACTTTGAGGGTCTGGAGCAGGTGCAGAGAAGGGCAAGAAAGGTGGGGAAGGGTCTGGAGAGCAGGGCTGGTGAGGAGCAGGTGAGGGAGCTGTGGGTGTTTAGTGTGGAGAAGAGGAGGCTGAGGGGAGCCCTCTTGGCCTCTGGAGCTCCCTCAAGGAGGCTGCAGTGAGGTGGGGGTTGGGCTCTTGTGCCTTGTCTCAGGTGCTAGGAGGAGAGCAATTGGCCTGAAATTGTGTCAGGGGAGGCTTAGGTTGGAGAGGAGGAGGAATGAGTTTGGTGGCAGAGTGGTCAGGGCCTGGCAGAGGCTGCCCAGGGAGGCAGTGGAGTGGCCATGGCTGGAGGTGTTGCAGCCAGGTGTGGCCATGGGGCCATGGTTTGGTGTCCCTGGTGGTGTTGGGGCTGGCAGTTGGCCTCAGTGCTGAGAGAGGTCTTTTGCAGGCCAGGCAATTGTGTGGCTGTGTGAGGAAGCTGCCCCAGAGCAAATGCATCTTAGGTGCTGGAGGTGCTGGGAAGAATGGGAAATGGGAGAGAGTCCTGTGGGGAGGGGAAAGGTTTGGGTTTTGCCTCTGGGCTCCTAGTCTGCCCTTGGAAGTGCCTGGGATTCTTGCAAGCAGTGCTGTCAGCTGGAGCCTTCTGGGGTCAGTTGGTGGTGTGCTGAGAGGGCCCAAGGGAGGTGAGGCTTGGGAAGAGAAGTGGTGAGCAGGAAGCTTGTTGGGTTGTGGGTGGCCAAGGGGTGTGGGTGTGGCTGAGAGGTGTGGAGTGCAGGAGAGCCTTCAAGGCCTTGTGGTGTTGCTGGAGCTGTGGGCTGAGGAAGTGCTGCTGCCAGGCAAGGGCTTGAAGGAGGTTGAAAGTCAAGTGGTGTGGATGGCTTGGTGTGGGGAAGTGTTTGGCTTCTTGTGGGCAAGTGAAGCTTTCCTTGTGCAGGAGGAGAGTGAGAGCCTGGGCTTTGCAATCCCTGGGGCCCTGGAGCCCTTCTGGAGTGGTTTTCTTCTGCAGAGCTTTGCAGCCCAGCTGCAGGTCTGCTGTTGCTGGAAGCTGTTGCTGGTTGTTTTGTGCAGCCTTGGGTGTTGGATCAGTGTCTTGGCTGAGTTTGGTCCTTCCTCTTGTGGTTAAGTTCAGCTCCCCTTGGTTTTGGCAGCTGAGTACAGGTGGAGGCTTTTGCTGCAATGGTTTTTGTGCTGGCAGCATTGTGTGCTGCCAGCTGGAGTGCTGTGTGCAGCTGTGGTGCCCCCAAGAGGGGCAGGAGGTTGAGCTTGGGAGCTGGGTCTTGAACTTGGGTGTGGGTCTGTGTTTGGGGGCTGGGTGTGATGTTGGCTGATGATTCTTGAGCTTGGGAGCTGATTCTGAGCTTGGGAGCTGAGTCTGCACTTTTTGAGTGTGAGCTCGGGGTCTGGTTGTTAAGCTCGAGAAGTGGTTCTGGTCCTAGTTGCTGGTTCTTGGGCTTGGGGGCTGGCTCTGGGCTAGGGAAGTGGTTCTGGGCTTGGCTGCTGCGTTTTAAGCTTGGGGGCAGGCTCTGACCTTGGGAATGACTTCTGACCTTAGTTGCTGGTTCTCAAGCTCAGGGCCTGGGGCTGGGCTCGGGATGTTGTTCTTGAGCTCTGGGCTTGGGGAATGGCTCTGGGCTTGGGATGTGGTTCTGACCTTAGTTGCTGGCACTGAGCTGGGGGCTGGTGTTTGCACACAGGGACTGGCTGTGACCTTGGGAAGTGGTTCTGGCCTTAGTGGCAGGCTCTCGGGCTCGGGGGCTGGGTCTGAGCTTGGTGGCTTATTCTTGAGCTAGGGGGCAGCTTCTGAGCATGGGAGCTGGTTCTTGAGCTTGGGAAGTGGTTCTGACCTTAGTTGCTGGCTGTGAGCCTGGGTGCTGAGTCTGCACTTTTGATTTGAGTGTGAGTTTGGGGTTTCTGACCTTAGTTGTTGGTTCTTGAGCTAGGGGTACTGGCGCTGGGCTTGGGAAGTGCTTCTGGGCTTGTGGTCTGGGTCTGATCTTGGGTACTGGTTCCTGAGCTTGGGAAGTGGTTCTGACCTTAGCTGCTGGCTCTGAGCCCAGGAGCTGAGTCTGCATGTTAGATTTGAGTGTGAGCTTGGGGGCTGGTGGGCTGGTTCTTGATCTTGAGAAGTTGTTCTGACCTTAGTTGCTGGTTCTAGAGCTTAGGAGCTGGCTCTGAGCTTGAGGGCTGTTTCTTGAGCTCAGGGCTCACTCAGGGGCTGGCTCCTGAGCTCAGGGCCTGGCACTGAGCTCAGGGGCTGGTTCTCAAGCTGGGAAGTGCTTCTGACCTTAGTTGCTGGCTCTTGAGCTCACAGGCTGGTTCTGGGCTTGAGGGCTGGCTCTGGGCTTGGGAAGTGGTTCTTGAGCTAAGGAAATTGGTTCTGAACTTGGGGGTTGGTTCTGACCTTAGTTACTGGCTCTTGAGCTTGGGGGTCAGGCTCTGGGCTTGGGGACTGCATCTGAGCTCAGGAAGTGGTTCTGGGCTTGGGGGTTGGTTCTTGAGCTTGGGAAGTAGTTCTAACTTTGCTTGCTGGTTCGAGAGCTTGGGGTCTGGGTCTGAGCTCAGGAGCTTGTTCCCTGAGCTCAGGGCTGCTTCTTGGGCTTGGGGGCTGGCTCTGGGCTCAGGGGATGGTTTTTAATCTGTGGGGCTGCCATTGAGCTTGGAGATTGGTTCTGGAGCTTGGGAAGTGGTTGTGACCTTAGTTGCTGGCGCTGAGCTTGGGAGCTGGCTTTGAACTTGGGAAGGGTTTCTGACCTTAATTGCTGGTTCTCAAGCTGAGGGGCTGGTGCTGAGCTTGGGGTCTGGTTGTCAAGCTTGGAAAGGGTTCTGACCTTAGTTGCTGGCTCTGGGCTTGGGGTGTGGTTCCTGACCTCAGGGCCTGGTTCCTGAGCTTGTAAATGGCTCTGACCTTGGTTGCTGGCTCTGGAGCTTGGTTGTGGCCTTTGTTGCTGGTTCTGGAGCATAGGGGCTGGCTTTTGAACTTGGGGGCTGGCTGTGAGCTTGGGAATTGTTCTGATCTTAGTTGCTGCTTCTTGAGCTTGGAAAGTGGTTCTGAGCTTGGGGGCTGGCTCTGATCTTGGGAGCTGAGTCTGCACTTTTGGTTTAAGTTGCTTGGGGGCTGGTTCTGGAGCTGGGGGGCTGGTTCTGGAGCTTAGGGGCTGGCTGTGAGCTTGGGAAGTGTTCTGACCTTAGTTGCTGGCTCTGAGCTCAGGGGCAGGCTCTTGAGCTTGGGAAGTGGTTCTGATTTTATTTTCTGGGTGTGAGCTTGGAAAGGGGTTTTGAGCTTAGTTGCTGGCTGTGGGCTTGGGGTCTGCTTCTTGACCTCAGGGCCTGTCTCTGAGGTCAGGGGCTGGTTCTTGAGCTTGGGGGTTGGTTATGAGCTTAGGGGCTGGCTCTGAGCTTGGAAAGTGTTTCTGACCTTACTGGCTGGCTCTTGAGCTTGTGGGGGCTGGCTCTGGAGCTTGGTTCTGACCTTTGTTGCTGGTACTGGAGCCTGGGGGCTGATTCCTAAGCTTGGAAAGGGTTTTGACCTTAGGTGCTGGCTTGGAAGCTTGGGAGCTGTTTCTTGAGCTTGGGGGCTGGGTGTGAGCTTGGGAAGTGGTTGTGATCTTAGTTGCTGGCTTGGGAGCTGAGTCTGCACTTTTGATCTAGGTCCTGGACCTTAGTGGCTGTCTCTTGAGCTTGGGGGCTGGCTCTTGAGCTTGGAATGTGGTTCTGACCTTATTTGCTGGCTTGTGAGCTTGGGGCCTGGGTGTGAGCTCTGGAGGTGGGTCTCAGCTTGGGAAGTGTTCTGACCTTAATTGCTGGTTCTTGAGCTCAGGGGCTGGCTCTGAGCTTGGGAAGTGGTTCTGATCTTAGCTGCTGGTTCTTGAGCTTGGGGCCTGGATGTGAACTTAGGAGCTGGCTCTGAGCCTGGGGGCTGGCTCTGCATTTCTGATCTGGATTCTTGTGCTTGGGAGCTGACTCTGACCTTAGTTGCTGGTTCCTGAGCTTGGGGGCTGGGTGTGAGCTTGGCCCCTGTCTTGAATTGAAAATGAGAGAGTTCAGGCAGTTGGAAGTTGAAGCTGAGCTGCTTTGCACTGCAGTGCTTCAGAGTTTGTGGTGCTCCAAAGGCAGATCTCAAAGAGCTGCTGCAAGAGTTGAGCTGAAGTGGCACAGTGCCCTGCAGAGGCAAAAGCTTTTCCCTGCCAGTCAGCCATTGGAATCCTCTCCCCAGGGCAGTGGTGGATTGCCCTGCAGGGCAGAGTTGGAAGGCTCAGCTTGGCAGGGGGCTGGGCCAGCTCCTTTCCAGTGCAGTGTCAGCTGGCAAGGTTGGAGCAGCTGAGCCTTGGGGTCCCTTGCAGCCTGGCATTGTGTGGCAGCAGAGCTGTGCTGCTGGTTTTGAGGGCACTTGGAAAGCTTCTGGAGCATTTGTGCCGAGTGTGCAAGACATCCCTGAGCCTAGCAACTCCCTCAGCTCTCTTCAGAATGAACTCTGCAGAGCTGGAAGAGCTTTCCAGGAATTTGGCAGAGGTTTGGAGGAGTTAGGAAGGGATTTTGGTTCTCCTCCTCCTTGTCCTCTTCCTTGTCCTCCTCTGCCTCATCTTTTTCCTGCTCTCCCTGGAGGCTGCACTTAGACTCCTAGAATGCTAGAGTGGTTTGGGTTGTCAGGGAGCTGCAAAGGTGCTGCAGTCCAAGCCCCTCTGCAGTCAGCAGGGACATCCTGCACTAGCTCAGGTTGCCCAGAGCCCTGTCCAGCCTCACCTTGAACATCTTCAGGGCTAGGACCTCAAGCCCCTCCCTGGGCAACCTGTTGCAGTGTTCCAGCAGCCTCCTGGTGCAGAACTTGTTCCTCACCTCCAATCTCAATCTGCTCTGCTCTAGTTTGCATAAGCCTGCAGGGACAGGACCAGAGGCAATGGCTTCAAAGAGTCCCTCTGCAGCCTTCTTGTAGTCCCCTTCAGGTACCAAAAGGTCACTCTTAGGTCTCCCCAGAGCCTTCTCTTCTCCTCTCCAGGCTGATCACCCCCAGCTCCCTCAGCCTGTCCTGGTAGCAGAGCTGCTCCAAGCCCCTGATCATTTTTGTGTCCCTCCTCTGTGTCTTCTCTATCAGGTCCATGTCCTTCCTTTGCTGAGGGCTCCAGAGCTGGCTGCAGTGCTGCAGGTGAAGTCTCAGCAGAGCAGAGCCAAGTGCCAGGATGGCCTCTGTCCATCTCTGGCCATGCTGCTTTTGGTGCAGCCCAGGCTGCCCTTGGCCTTGTGGGCTGCAGGCTCCCCCTGTCTGTTCTTGTCCAGCTTCTTGTCCAGCAGCACCCCCCAGTGCTTTTCTGCAGGGCTGCTTCCTATCCCCTCCTCCCCCAGCCTGTCCTGATTGTGAGGATTGTGCCAGGCCAGGGGCAGGACCCTGCCCTTGCTCTTGTTGAAGCTCAGGAGGTTGCCCTGGGCCCCCTCTGCAGCTTGTCCCCTTGAGCTCCTCCACCTTGTTCTGCAGGGTATTGCCTTAGGTTTCAGGAGGCAGAGAGGCTCTCTTTGAGCCTTGTGAAAGGAGTTGATGCCAAGCTGTGGCCAGAGGGTTGGATGGAATTGGGCAGTTTCCATGGCTGTGCTGTTCAGAGCTGCATCCTACAGTGCAAAGCATCCAATCCACAACAATCCATAGTGCGCCTGGGCCACGGGAGCCAAGCAACCTCCCTAGGCCAAAGCTTCCTCCAGAGCTCCACCAAAGCAGGCCAGAACCCCAGGCCCCAAATGCCTTCCCCCTCCCCCATGCCTCTCTGCCCCTCCTCCCCCCATACCCAAGAGCTGCAGTTACAGATTCTGGTAGGCAGCTCCCAGGTGAGCCAGGCTGCTGCAGACTGCTGTTGGCAGCATTGCCAAGGCCTCAAAGCTGCTCTGCAGAGAGAGATCCCAGAAGCTGTTCCTGGGAGCAGAGAGGAAGGGCAAAGGAGGTTGGAGATCCTGTGCTGTTCCTTTGTAGAGAGTGGGTGCAGGCCTTGTGGGAATGAACTAAGCTAGATGACACTTTGTGGTGTCCCTCTGGACTCTGCTGTCCCTTCTGGAGGTCTCTACTCTCTGGTGTAAGACATCCCAGTGCCTTCCACCCACCACAGGGATTCTCCTCCATGCTCTCAACCAGGGGTTTCTGTTGGGCCCTGCTGGCTGTGTAGATCAGCCCTGGTGATGTTGTAGGACCCTGGGGACTCTGAGAGGGCAGCAAGTGAGCAGAGATGGAGCAATGGATGGAGAGATGGAGGGTGAAGGCTGCAGGGGGTGGGAGGGCTTAGTTCAGCAGCTGTGTGACTCTGCCTGGCTCCTACCTCCAATGGTGCTGGCAGCAGCTGACCCCAGAAGCTCAAAGCCCCAAACCCTGCCTGGCTCAGGACAGTCCCCTGACCCCTCCTGACATCCAGCACAGCCCAAGTAGGCACTCAAGGCTCCTAGCCACACAGCCCCGCCATCCCCCATGGCAGGAGTCACCTGAGGTCTCACTCCCTCTCTGTCCCCCTTGCTCTCATGAGCTGCTGCATGAGGTGGCTGCAGGGTCCCTCCCCAGCCCTCATCTGTAACCCCCCCTTGGCTTGGTGCTGTTCTTTCAGGCCTCCAGCTGATCCCAGCCTTTAGTCTCAGGCCCCTTCCATTCTTGTGCTGCTGCTTCCAGCCCAGTTCCTTAGAAGCTTCCTCAGCCACAGCATTTCCCACTCCACCCTTCCAGCTGCAGTGGCAGTGGAGGTGGGGGACACAGGACCATGGGACAGCCAAGGCAGCAGGGCCATGGATGGGTTGGGAATGAGGGAAGGGCCTGGGTGTGTTCAGGCAGGAATTAGGCCTTGTCCCCCCAAGAAGGGGAGAGGATGCAGGCCCCAGGTGGCAAATGTGTGTGCAGGGAATGGCAGAATCTGGTAGCATTTGAGGAGGTGAAAGGAGTGAATTGTGCTGCAGCTCTGCCTGTGTCAGCTGGGAGATGAACAGCAGCCCATGGGCACTGTGCCCTCCCATCAAACCTCATTTTCTCTTGGGGATGTGGAGTGGCAGCTCCAGGAGAACTGCAAAGATAAAACTGAGAAATGATCAGGGAGAGAAGGAAGCCAAACCCTTTCCAGTGAGTCTCTTTGGGCTGCAGGTGTGTGAAGGGTGCTGGAGGTGTGAGGTTTGGGCAGGAGCCAGAGACTCTTCCAGCATCCCAGTGAGGGCTGAAGAGGTTTAGCAAGAAGCTGCCCAAGTCCCTTCCCCCTTTGCTGTATCTCCAGAGGTCATGAAGCTCCTATTGTGTGTGTCCTGAGGGCTGCTGTGATCTTTTCTTGGGGAGTGACCAGCAGAGAGGCGTGTGCAGGGCAGAGGTGGGCATAGAGTGAGTGTGGTGGGGGCAGAGCCAGGGAGGAGAGCTGGGTGCAGAGCAAGATCTGCTGTCAAAGGCAGGTGCAGGCAGCAGAGGTCTGGGCAGGCAGTGGGAGGAAGCTTTAGGCAAGGCCTGGGAGAGGCTGTGTGGAGGCAGCTGTGTTGTGGTGCTGGCCTGCAGCTGTGTGCTGGTCAAGGAGCTGAGTCTGCACTTGTTGAGGCCTCCCATCTTGAGCAGCCCTGGCTGTGTGCTGTGGCTGTGCTGCTGGGCTTGGGAGCTGCCCCCAGCAAGGCTGAGCTGTGCTGCCTGGTCCTGGGCAGTGCTGAGCCATCCCTTGCAGGTCAGTGCTCTCCTTTGAGCCCTTTGCTTCTCTCTGTCAGGGGCTGAGTCCTCTCTCCATTATCCCTGCCCCTGTGTGCTGTGGAAGAGCAGAGTTTGCAGATCTGCCCCTTGGAGCAGCCCAACAGGTAAGAAACCCAGAATGGGGCAACAGCAGGACCCCGGCCCCCAGGGCAGCTCCTAACCTCCTCCACCCCGTCCTGTCCAGCATATTTCACTCTCCAGGAGCTCTGAGTCACATCAGGTGTTGTGGGAGCTGAGGAATGCTCCAGGCTGCTGTGGGTGAGTTGTGAGCAGGAGGTGATGTTTGGGCTTGGGGTGTGGATGGTGGTGGGAGAAGGTTGAAGGTGGTTTGGTCTTTCATTGGTCAGTGCTGCTGCCTCCATTGTCTGAGCCAGGGGAGATCAAAGGCCAGGGCCTGGGCCAGGAACCACCCTGCCAATGCCACCAGGCTCGAGCAGAGTAGGACAAGACCATGTGTAAGTCCCAGGGTACCTCAGGGCACTGATCACAGGAACCTGGGTTCTCAGCACAGGTATTAGAGGTCTGTGCCCAAACTGAGGCAGAAACTGAAGGTGTGAGGTCCCCTCTGCATTCCCTCCTCCAGCTGGATGTTGGGAGTCAGGGAGTGTCATGACCCAGGCAGGATCTGAGAGTTTGAGGTCCTGGGCTCAGGTGCTTCCATCTTCCCTATTGCAGAGCTGTGACCCCTTCCTGCCACAGTATGGCCTCACAGAAGGACCCAGACAAGAGCTGGGAGGAGAAGCAGCACCCAGAGATCAAGTTGGAGAAGCCAATATGCAGTACAAAGGTAGAGGAGGTTGAGGAGGAAAAAGAGAACAAGATGGAGGATGATGCTGAGAATGACAACTGTGAAGAGGATGATAATGATGATGAAGGTGACCAGGATGAGGGGGAGGAATGTATGGAGGAGGATGAAGCCAGAGCAGGTCCCTCAGTGTCACCCAAAGAGCTGAATCAGTGCCTTGAGTGTGGGCAGAGCTTCCCAGGTGGCTCAGAGCTAGTGAAGCACCACTGCCCGCAGCCTGGCTCCCGGCCCTTCGCTTGTTGTGACTGTGGCAAGAGGTTCCGCTGCAACTCGGATCTCATGCAGCACCTCCGCACCCACACTGGAGAGAAACCTTTCACCTGTGCTGCCTGCGGCCAGAGCTTCACCCAGCGCTGCAATCTCACCCGGCACTGCCTCACCCATACTGGAGAGAGGCCCTTCTCTTGTGACCGCTGTGGCAAGGGCTTCAGGCAGATCTTTACTCTTAGGCGACACCACCTCACCCACAGCAGTGAGAAGGCCTTCACCTGCAGGGACTGCGGCAAAAGCTTCAAACAGAGCGCCACTCTCACCATCCATCTCCGCATCCACACTGGAGAGCATCTGTTCCCCTGTGCTGAGTGCGGCAAGAACTTCACCACGAGTACTGCATTAATCCAGCACCAACTCATCCATAATGGTGAGAAACCTTACAGCTGTACCGACTGCGGCAAGAGCTTCACCCAGCGGGGACACCTCACAGACCACCGTCGTGTGCACGCTAGCGAAAAGTCTTTCAGCTGTGCTGAGTGCGGCAAGGCATTCCGACATTGGGGCACTCTCATTCAGCACCACTGCACCCACACTGGTGAGAAGCCGTTCACCTGTGCTGACTGCGGGAAGAGTTTCAGGCAGAGGGCCACTTTCAGTCGCCACCGCCACACCCACACTGGTGAGAAGTCTTTCACTTGTGCTGATTGTGGCAACAGCTTCAGCCGCAGAGACAATCTCATTCATCACCGCCGCAGCCACACTGGTGAGAAGGCTTTCACCTGTGCTGACTGCGGGAAGAGTTTCAGCCAGAGGAGCTATCTCAGTTGCCACCGCCGCACCCACACTGGTGAGACACCCTTCACTTGTGCTGCCTGCGGCAAGAACTTCACCCAGAAGCGATCCCTCAACAAGCACCGCTGCACCCACACCAGAGAGCAGGCTGCACTGGAGCAGAGGCATAAATCCACCTAGAATCTGTTGGGTAATTGTGACCCCTCTGAGAGGGCCTTTCCAGCACCAAAATCATCCCTTTTTCCTTTGCAGTTCTCAGGGACTGGGGGCACCAGGAGGGGGCACCTCCTGCCCTTCTGAACACCAATTATTGTTAATGAGAACAATTACAGTGCTGAGTCAGCACAGCTGGAGCTTCCAGTGGAGCTGGGCAGGGCTTTGCCAGGGTCTGTCTGGTTCTTCCCCAATGCTTTGTGTCTCCCTGGGGTTGGAAATCCTCTGTCCATTGACCAATTGTCTCAATAAACCCCAAAAGTTACCCAAATCCTGTCTGTTTGCTTTTATTTCAGATATCTCTGCCTCAATGACTTAATTTTGGGGGCATTTGCTCCCAAGGGATGGGGTGGAGCTGTGTTCCCCGTCGAGGGAAGGCAAAATGAGGTTATCAGAGGAGTCTTGAGGGGCATCTCAGAGGCATTCTTCTGGGGCTTTCAGGTGATCTTACATGTTTGGGATGTGGATGGTCCTAGGACCATCTTGGGATCTTTGGAGGGTGTAGGGGGAAGCTCATGGAGATCTTTGGAAGAACTCAGAAAGCTTCTGTTGGCTTTCCACTGTGGGGCTGGAACAAGTTGAAGAGCTGAGAAGAGGTTAATCTGCTTCTTCCCCCCAAAACAGAAGTGAAGGTAAAATAACACACACCCCCAAATCAAAAAACCCTCTGGGTTGAGATAAGGACTTGAGACAACATCAACAGAGCTGAATCCAGATGAGGTCACATAGTGCACACTGACCTGAGGCTGTTTGCAGAAAGAAGCACAGCAGTGAGCAGCAGCAGCCAGGAGTTAAACCCCTTCAGCCCTCCCCCTCAGCAAAGAGCCAGCACCTGAGAACCAGAACCCAACAGCAGCAACCAGAACAGGAAGCCTCCCATGTTGCAATCTGAATGTCAAGCCCTGTAGTACTTTGCTCCAGCCAGCACTGTCCCTGTGAAGGTGGCATGAGGCAGGATGGAGTAATGGCAGCAAATTTTCAGCTTAACCTTTGATACTCCCAAGCCCTCATTCTGTGCCACCTGCACCATGCCCAGCAGCAATCAGCAGCACACCTCAGGCACTGTCCATTCTCACTCCACAGGAGGTCGCTTTGCAGTACCCAGAGGGCTGCTCACTGCAGGTGCTCTGCAGCTCCACTCTGTTCCAGCACAGTCTGGATCAGTCCATGCCCAGTCCAAATGCTGCAGATGCTGGGGCTGTGTTTCTACCTCTGGAGCAATCTGAGTCCAGTGACTCCTTCCATGCCTCCAAGTGAAAGCAAACTGTGGCTTGCATCCCAGTACTCAGCTTCCAACACATCCAGGTGTGGGGATCCTCCTGTCACACCAGAAACACAGATGGGTTCCACCCCTTGTGGTTTGATGGTGTCAGAGCACTCTGGGCACCTGTATCTACTAAAGCTTTATCCTCTCATGGCTTCAACTTGCCAGGCCATTGGTTCTGTGTGATCCAACAAACCAATTTGTCTCTCCCTTCCATGTGGTTGGAGGCAGAGCCCCTCTAATTCTGCCTTGGGTCCCTTATATCTTGTGAAGATGCTTTGGGAGTCCCTTCAGGAGGACCAGAAGCAGTTTCAGCTTCCCTGCTCTTCTTCAGCCATTTCCCACTGGAAACTGAGGCAGCATCTCTAGGGGGACAATTCCCCTATAAGTCACAGACTCCTGCAGCCAGGACTGGATTGGGTTTTCCCTTCCACTTCCTCACATCCTCCCCATGGTCCCACAGGTAAAGCACAGTGTGTGCTGTGGTGTGTGCCTCCCAGATTCTCTCCCTTGGACAGGGGAGCAGCTGCTCCTCATGGCTGAAACACAGGACTGTACAGGTGGGGAATAAAAGCTTCTTCTGGAGCTGATGGAACTCCTGGGACAGTTCCTTCACAGCTGAGACACAGGCCTGGACAGAGGAGCAGAGATTTCTTTTGCCTTGCTGGGGCCTGCTGCTTGTTTCATCCACTGTTTATCCTTGGCCATCTTCCAAAGCCAGAGATAAGAACCAAGCCAGCAGCCCTGGCTCTTTCTCTTGTTCCCATGGGGACCCTGATCCCTCCTGGTCCTTTGCAGGATCAGCTGCTTTCCTTATAGGCTTCTTTTTCCCTACAGGAGTGTTGTAGATGTGCCCTGGGGAATGAGCAGCAGGGATATCAATGAATAGATATATTGGTAGTCTATTGATATACAAACTATGCAGCAGGGGATTTAGTTTCCATTCACAGGCAGCAGTATTGGGTTGGTGGAACCACCTCTGCAGAACGTTTGTGCCTGGGCACTTCAGAGGAACCAAATGAGTTCTAGAATTTAGAGTTGAAACTGATTGGAAAAGCAGTGGGGGAGGGGTTGGTCGGTGACCGGCAAACCCTCAACCCAGGACAGTTTCAGCACTACCTGAACCCAAATTCTATAAAGCAAAGGTTTGGCTTCCTCACGAGCTGAGAACCTCATGAAATCTTTCCTTGGTGATGTGTTTAGAGTCCTGACAGCGCGGCACGGCTCTGCCCTCATGAGGAACTAGAGAACGGCGCCGCCCTCGTGGCTGTGCCGCGGGGTTGCTGCTTCTCCCAGAGCACAAAGGTCCTGGAGCCTCCCAGGGGAAGCTTCAGAGGCTTTTGCCGCTGGCTCCACGAAGCGCAGCACCTGGCAAAGGTTCCCCGCTCTGGGGGCTGTAGTGCTTCAGGACCGGTGGTGCACAGGGGCTGCCATGGTTTCCTCCCGTGGCGATGGCTCATGCGGCAGTTGACCCCACGCTCCGCGGCACTGCCCCCAGCCGGGCAACAGTGGCAATGTGCAGCGAGGCCTTCTGGAGCTGCTTCAAGTCCCGGGCGAGGCGGAGCGTAGCGGCACAGAGACGCACGCAGGCATAGGCACGGACACCAGCGTGGGGGGCACTTGTTTACCAAACAACTCCTATTTACCATTTGCCCCAAAGAATACTGCTCCAGTCAGCACCCACTGCTAACACAATAATTAACCAATCAACTGAGACTCTGCCAAATGAGCATAAGCACACGCTGTAAAGAGGGCAAACAAACATGTAGCCTGGGCCTTGTTTGCCACAGGGGTGGAAACATGCCCAGGCAGATTGTTGACCTGGACTCCGTGGTACCAATGTCCCCCCCCGCCACTGACTCCAGAAGGGAGGGGGGACAACAGGGGGTTGAGTCACACACACAGAAGCATGTTCTGGTGATATTTGGGGCACAATCCTGGTCATAAGCACCATTCACTACAAGGGGCAGCTGATCCTGGCACAGGCTGCTTCTCTGACGCAGCTGCCATGCCTGTGGCACTGTCTGTAGGACCAGAGACCTTCTCTTGCCCCTGAGCCCTCTGCACAGAGATGAGAAGGGCTCGAGAGGCATGGGCCAGGCCCAAGCTCACTGCAGTGATTTCTGTCTCTCAGGAACTCCCAGGCTGACAACAGACTTTTCCCAAACCTTTCCCCAGCTGGAGAGGATTTTGCACTTGCTCAGGGGTGAAATTCCAAAGCACCAGAGGTGACCACCAGCCTAAGAATTTGCCTCTTCCCTCCCCCACCCCCTGCCACTCCTCAGCATCCAGCATCTGGGCAGATCTCACAGTGGTTTCCTTGTGAGTGTCCTGGATGAAACCAGAGCAAGCTGCCCAGCAGTGGACAGCACATCTCTGAGCCATTGCCTTAAGCTAACACTCAGCACCATCAACAGTACAAACAGGACTGCAGCTCATCAGATCCCCCAAAGCAAATCCATCAACAAAGTGAACACACCACAGGAAAGAAAATGTCTTTCTAACTCTGTTGGCAAGCCTCAAGCCTTAATTGAATCCTCTTCGTATCTCTTTTTGTTACCACAATCCTTTTGTCTCCTGCCAAAATCTGTCCTCATTAAGGCAGCTGCTTTCCTGCCCCACGTTGGGCTCCAGAAAAGGAATATAATGGGTTCAGCTGAACCAGCAGCTTAACCTCTCTGCCTCCCCCAGCACATAACTGAGGGGAAAAGGACACCACACAAAACCTCTTTGTGTTGATACAGAAACAAATGAGAGAGGAGTTTCCTGAGCAAATCAGATCATCAGAATACAAAAGTACAGTGACCTCAGCCTGTGTGCAGAAAAGGCACAGTGGAAAGCAGCAGCAAGCAGCAGCAAGCAAGGCAAAAGCCCAAACCAGGGAGCTGCTCCCCTATCCCTCCCTGTCCCACTGCCATCCCAGCAGAGCAGCCAACACCCAAAAAACCCCAGAACCCAGAAGCAGCAACTGGAACAGGCAGCCTCCCATGCTGCAATCTGAACTTCAAGCCCCATCATCCTTTGTTCCAGCCAGCACTTTCATTTCTGAGGCTGGCATGGCTGCAGCATGGTCTGGATAACAGCAGCAGAGTCAACTTAACCCATGACAATCAGGAGCCCCTCCAAGCAAAATGGAAAGAGCCTCTCAGCTTCTGTGAACAACTTACACTGCTTTGAAGGTAGCTGGACTTGCCACATGGATGCATTAGCTGAGAGCCCAGAAGAGCCCAGGGAGGCAGTGGAAGGTGACTTCAGAAGGATCCTTGAAGATGAAGCTCAGACAGACTTCATGATTTGTAGCTGGAACCTTGGTATTTCCTACTGGGAACTCCTTTGGTTTCAGAGCCCTGTGACAACTCACAGGTTTGGGAGGGACCTCTGGAGATCTCTGAGTCCCCCTGCAGAACAGGACCATAGAATCCAGTGCAGGTCTCACAGGAACACATCCAGACAGGGCTGGCAAGTCTCCAGAGAAGGAGACTCCACAACCTCTCTGGGCAGCCTGTTCCAGGGCTCTGTCACCCTTGCATTAAAGAAGTTCTTCCTCCTGTTGAAGTGGGACTTCCTGTGCTGCAGTTTCCATCCATTGTCCCTTGTCCTATCCCAGGGCACAAGTGAGCAGAGGCTGTCCCTGCCTCTTGCTTCCTGACCCCCAGCCCTCAGATATTGACAGACATTGATCAGATTCCCCCTCATTCTTCTCCTTTCCAGACTAAACGGACCCAGGGCTCTCAGCCTCTTCTCATCAGGCAGTGCTGCAGTCCCTTCAGCATCCTCACAGCCTCTGCAGCAGAACCCTGTCCTTCTTGAACTGGGGAGCCCAGAGCTGGATGCAATATTCCAGGTGGGGCCTCCCCAGGGCAGAGTAGAGGGGGAGGAGAACCTCCCTGGATCTGCTGGCCACACTCTTCCAAATGCACCCCAGCATCCCATTGGCCTTCTTGGCCACCAGGGCACATTGCTGTCCCATGCAGAACTTGCTGCCCACCTGAACTCCCAGGTCCTCCATGGGGCTGCTCTCTAACTCTTTGTTCCCTTGAGTGCTGTAGGGTTCACATTGCTCTGGACATTACATGGTGCAGATCACCTCTAGTGAATCTGAGGCTCCCCACAAATTGCCACTGGGTTCCTCTTAATCACATGGATCCTGTCCCAGCAGGCACTAGTGCAGGAGAAGGAACAGCAGACTGAAGAGAAGGAGAAAGGGAACTGAAAATCTCATCACCTGAATCTAGAAAGAAAGCCCTTGGTAGCAAATGTCCATTCTGGATGGACAGAGAACACAACACAGAGAGCTGATGAGAGCAACTGCTGGGGGTGCAGCAACTGCCCTGAGAACCCTAAGGAAGGGCTGGAGGGGGGAGGGCATTCACTGGAATTCCAATACCTGACAATACCTCTTGGACATACTGAGAATCACAGAATTGTCAGGGTTGGAAGGGACCTCAAGGACAATCCAGTTCCAAACCCCCTGCCATGGGCAGGGACACCTCACACCAGAGCAGGTTGTTCATAGTCACATCCAGTTTGGCCTTAAAATCTTCCAGGGATGAGACTTCTACCCGCTCGTTGGGCAACCTGTGCCAGAGTCTCCAACCTCATGGGGAAGAATTTCTTCCTAACATCCAATCTGAATCTCTCCACTTCTAGTTTTGCTCCATTCCCCCCCAGTCCTATCCCTATCCAACACCTTAAAAATTCCATCCCCAGCCTTCTTGTAGCCTCCTTCAGATACTGGAAGGCCACAAGAAGGACTCCTTGGAACCTTCTCTTCTCTAGACTGAACAGCCCCAACTCTCTCAGTCTGTCCTCATAGCAGAGCAGCTCCAGCCCTCTGCTCACCCTGGTGGCCCTTCTCTGGACACCTTCCAGCACCTCCAGATCCTTCTTGCAATAGATGCTCCAGAACTGGACACAGAGCTCCAGGTGTGGTCTCACCAGGATGGAGCAGGGGCTGAGAATCACCTCCCTGGCCCTGCTGGTCACATTTCTCTTGATGCAGCCCAGGATACAATTGGCTCTCAGGGCTGCAATTGCACACTGGTGGCTCATGTTCAGCTTGCAAATGAACACTTCCCTTAAGGATAATCCAGAATTAGAAGCACAGGATGGGGATGGAAGAGGCTCCTGATCCAAAGAAGAGAGATTCCAAATGTGTCCAGAGATGCAACCTAACTGATTAGCAAACATTGACTGCCTGAAGTCAAGGCACCTCTGTGGGAAAAACACTCAGGGTGTGCATCCATGCAGGTTCTCACCATTCCATAATGAGGAACAAACACAGGGTGGACAGCACCAGGAGGAAAGGGAAAGTATTTGAGACGTGGCAGTAAAGGCAGGCAAAGATTACCCCTCAGCTGGTCAGGAATCTGTGCCCCTGGGGCAGTGCTCCCAAATACAACTGTGGCTGATCAGTGAAAGGCTCAAAGTTGGGTCCAAGGAGATGTGAAATGGCACAAATGAAACAATGCTGCAAAGGAAAGGGCCTCTGCTTGGCACAGCTTGGCCTGATGCTTTCTGCCTTGCTCAGGAGAAAGTGAAGCAGAAAAGGCCATGGTGAAGATCTCTGCTCTCCCAGTCCTCTGGAATAGGACTGCAGGTGCAGGATCAGCTTCCCAGGGAGGAGTGAAACTGGTTGCAGAAATAGCTGCTCAGGAGGCAATGGCTCCAGGCATGCTCTGCGCCTCAGAAGGAGGAGTGGGCACAGCACTGAACACAAGTTGTTGTGTTTCCATGGATCAGAGAGGAAGGACATCCATAGACATGGGTGAGAGATGGGAACAAAGCAGGATTGTGCAGGAAGGAGAAGCCAGCACAAGTTCTGCACCATGAGGGTAGTGGAACACTGGAACAGGTTGCTCAGGCAGGGGGTTGGGGTCCTATCCATGGAGATACTGAAGGTGAGGCTTGACAGGGCTCTGGACAACCTGATCTAGTTGAGGATGTCCCTGGGAAGGTTGGACAAGATAACCTCTGGAGGTCCCTTCCAGCCCAGCCCATTCTGTGATCAGTGAGATATGGGAATCAAGCAGATTCTGCATGAAGTGCAAAAGGAAGACACCACCTGGGGCTTCTCAGAGCTCTGGGCCTGGCTATGGTTGTGGATTCCTGCCTTGGGCTTCAGTCTCAAGAAGTTGGTTGGAGCAATAACCCTGAGCTTGTTCCCCTTTGTTTGCATGGCTGTTAGAGTGCAGGGCATGTGTGAGTTCTGGTCTGCTTTAGGGTGCAGAACAGGGGACAGCAAGGACCGCTCTGGGAAGAGCTGGGGCAAAGGTCACCTTAAAGAGCAGGCCCTAAGCCTCTGTCTTCTCCTAAGCTGCCATTGCAAGGACCAGGCCTAAGGCCTGTCTGCATTTCATAGAGCAATACTGAGCAACGCTTTCCTGAGGTTCTTTTCCCTATTCCAAATGCCCTGGGATGGAACAAACCCTGCACACAGGGAAGAAGGCCAACTGCAGATGGGTTGTGGCAGGAGAAAAGTGGCCAGACACAGGAATTGTCCTCTCCCAGACTCAACACTGCTGTGGCCACATCTGGATTCCTGGTATCTGGGTGCAGAGTTCAGAAGTCCAAAGGGGAAGCCAGGAACTGGGGAGGCTGCAGAGGAGATTTTCCAGGATGGGATTGACATCTCTGTGGAGAGGCTGAGTGCTGGGCTGCTTCAGCCTGCTGAATGGAGGCTCAGGGCACTGCCATAGCAGTGTGCACATGGCTGAAGGGTGGTTTCAGAGAGGATGGAGCTCTTCTGGGGAATGGGAAGAGAACAAAACCTCCACACAGTGCAGCTTGGAAGGTTCAGAGTGGAGATGAGGCCAAAGAAATGTCCCTCAAAGGGCAGAGCTGCTATGCATGAGGCCATCCAGAGGTGTCAGGAAACAGCAGGGAGAGCTGAGACAGCTCAGGGACGGGATGGAAATGTCAGGGAGAGCTGAGACAGCTCAGGGAAGGGATGGAAATGGCAGAGAGAGAGCTGGGAGGGGAAGAAAGATGGGTGTCAGCAGCCTGAAGGGAAAGAGCTGCAGGCATGGGACAATGTAGGACAGGCTGCAATAGGGATGGCCAAGGGTTCTGGCAAGGCTGAGAGGCCCAATAGGACCATGGCCTTTGTCCCCTTGGCTCTGGCACTAGCCTCTGCCACCAAGGCCTGTGAGGAGAAACTTGGCTTTGAGGCTTTGAGGTTCTTCTATTGCAAGAGCAGTGGTCAGGGTTTGGCCTTTCTGCTTCCTAGACCAAAGGCAAGTTTTTCTCCCCTGTACTTTGCCTTTGTCTCCCTGCAATCCTGGCCTCTAACAAGCTGCTCTAATGAGTCCCTGGGGAGCCTTTGTCAGTAACAAGCCTCAGTGAGGCCAATCAGTGCTTCAAGGTACTTTGGAGTTTGCTTCTGCCTTGGACTTGTTGAGAGGCTTCTTGGCAGTAGCTTGGCAGAGTCTCCTGGCAGTACCTAAGGATGATGTAATCAGCCCCAAATACTCCATGGGGCTCATTAAATACTGCTGAACCTCTAATTATTGCCAAGGTTTCTGCAGCTAATTGGAAAGGTTTTTATTGCACAAAGTATCTGATGAAAACTATTTTTAAGGGTACATTTCATTCCTTTTCAGCAGGAGTTGTCACTTTGGAAGCAAACCACAGTAAAACCTGACAAGTTCCTACCCTGGTCACTGCTCATCCTCACTCCCCACTGTCCCCAGCAGAGCCCAGAACCACAGGTGAGGGACAGGATCTGCCTTGCCAGGGGCTGGGGGTCAGGGCTTGGCCCTTTGGATCAATGAGACCCCTCCAGGTTTCCTCAGCAGCAGAGCCACCTTGAGCTGCTTGTCCTGACCTGTCAGCACTGCCTCAGTTCTCTGCTCTCACCAGACTGTGAAGACACTTTCCTTGTAGTGTCCCCCAGTGGAACCTATTAACACTACAAGAAACTTCAGAGTTTGAATCCGACTTTGACTTCTGGAGATGTTTCATCAGCCTCCTCTCAGTCCCTGAGGTTTACCTGGCACCAAAGCCACCAGAGGGCTCCTTTAAATGCCCTGGGCTGACCATATAGCTGGGCCTGGCTTCTGGGCTGCATGGAGCTCTGGCCAGGAGCAGCTCCTCTGCACCACACAGCAGGTCTGAGGGCATCTCAGGGCATCTCAGTGAGATGAGGAAGGCAGAGAGAGCTTCAAGGCAGCCAGGACTGGGAGGATGCTGAGAGCTCACTGGAGGAGAAGTCACTCATCTACTGACAGGGTGAGTCTGAGGTGCTCTTGAATCTTTCCTGGCAGGGACAGATCCAGGCAGGAGAGCTGGGCTGGGAATGATGGGAATCTACCAAGAAGACCTGGGGCAGGCTGTGTTCAGGCTGCTCTCTCAGTACTTCTCTGCAGACGTCTCTGGGTGCTGTCTGCTGGGCAATGACTCTTTAGAACATCTCATCTCCAGGATCCCTGACTGCTCTGCCCCTCCTGCTGGGCTTGGAGCTGCCCCCAGGAGGGCTCAGATCTGCCACAGGGTACTGGGCAGTGCTGAGCCTTCCCTTGGGGGTCAGGACTCAGCTCTCAGAGTCCTTTGATTCTCTTCAGGAGAGGCTGTGTCCTGCTCTGTCTCTCACAGCTGCACTTCTGGGCTGGGACAGAGAAGAGTTCACAGAACTGTCCTTTGAAGCAGTGCTGCCCTGCTCTCCTCAGAGCACAGAGAGCTGGGGGGGTTCTAAAGGCTAATTTGGGCATAACACCTGCAAGGCAGCACAAGGGAAAGTGCAGGGCAGAGGGAATAGCCTGATGGGCACAGTAGCTCCACTGTAGCAGAGCCAAGATGAGTCCCTGGCAGCACATGGCCTGAGCTCCTGCTCCTCACAGCAGCCTCAGCCAGAACAAAGCAGAGAGCAAGTCCATTTCAGCTGAGGGATTGCTGTGACCTCTGGAGTGCTTCTTCTCAGAGGAGTCTGTCATCAAGTTTTGCTTTCTTTTCCTTCTTAGACATTCCCACAGGCAGCAGATGGCCAACAGCAGCTCCATCACCCACTTCCTCCTCCTGCCATTCCCAGGCACAAGGCAGCTGCAGCTCCTGCACTTCTGCCTCTTCCTGGCCATCTACCTGGCTGCCCTGCTGGGCAATGGCCTCATCATCACCACCATAGCCTGGGACCACCACCTCCACACCCCCATGTACTTCTTCCTCCTCAACCTCGCTCTCACTGACCTGGGTGCCATCTCCACCACTGTCCCCAAATCCATGGCCAATTCCTTGTGGGACACCAGGGACATCTCCTATGCAGGATGTGCTTCTCAGGTATTTTTTGTATTTTTCTTGCTTGCAGCAGAGTATTTTCTCCTCACCACCATGTCCTACGATCGCTATGTTGCCATCTGCAGACCTCTGCACTATGAGACCCTCCTGGGCAGCAGAGTTTGTCTCCACCTGGCAGCAGCTGCCTGGGTCTGTGGCTTTCTCTATGCTCTGCTGCACACAGCCAATACATTTTCCCTGCCCCTCTGCCAGGGTAATGCTGTGGACCAGTTCTTCTGTGAAGTCCCTCAGATCCTCAAGCTCTCCTGTTCCACATCCTACCTCAGGGAACTTTGGCTTCTTCTGGCCAGTGTCTGTTTATCATCTGTCTGTTTTGTGTTGATTGTGGTGTCCTATGTGCAGATCTTCAGGGCAGTGCTGAGGATCCCCTCTCAGCAGGGACGCCACAAAGCCTTTTCCACCTGCCTCCCTCACCTGGCTGTGGTCTCCCTGTTTCTCAGCACTGCCTTCTTTGCCTACCTGAAGCCCACCTCCATCTCCTCCCCATCCCTGGATCTGGTTGTGTCAGTTCTGTACTCAGTGGTGCCTCCAGCAGTGAACCCTCTCATCTACAGCCTGAGGAACCAGGAGCTCAAGGCTGCCCTCAGCCAACTGATCCCTGGATGCTTTCAGAAGAAATAAACTCTTTGTCTTCTCCTGCAGAGCAGTTTTGATGTCACTCAGTGCAGGCCCAGCCTGGCTGCTGGAGTTCTGGCCGCTGCTGGTGGTGTTCCCCTTGTGAGAATGTTGTTCCCACACAAATGTCTTTCTTCAGACCATTTCTGGTTCAGTGTTATCCTGTCTGGTGTGACCCAGAGGCTGCAGACATCAGGAGCTGTGCTCCCTGTGTGGTCAACACAATAAAGGATTCTGCAGGGAGTTGTTTGTCTGAGTTCCTTCCTGCAAGGCTTCTGTGGGGCTGCAGGGCAGTGCCTGTGTGCAGAGGTGGAGGGGCAGAGTCTCAGCACTGCAGCAGTGCCAGGCAGCCCCAGAGCTTGGGCTGTCCTCAGCTGCTCTTTCTTCCCTTCCACCCTCTCCTGCTGAGCCTCTGTGCTGGGGCAAGGCTTGAGTGCTCTGGCAGCTTGGGCACTGTGCTGCTGTGTGGCAGCGCTGGGACTGCAGGCAGGGAGAGTCCAGGGCTGCTTGTGGGACAGAGCTGTGCTCCAGATCAGCACTGCCATCAGAACAGGAGCTCTCCTCATGCCTTCATACCCCAACATCCTCCTATTGCAGACTGCACCTACTCCACTGTCCAGACTGGATACCCTGACTCCCTTCCAGCGTAGACTCAGTCTGAACATGGTTCCTTTAACCCCTCCCAGTACAGATGTGGCCTCATCCCAGTACAAACTGCATCCTACTGTCCTGTAGTACTGCAGCCTGGTTCCCATCCCAGCACAGAATGTATCCCATGGCTCCCCTCCCAGTACCATCTGCATCCATCCCCGTACAATCTGCACACCCTCATGCCCTCCCAGTGCAGCCTGGGCCCTGGCCCTGTCCAAACAGGATCCCTTTCATCCCTCCAGGTGCACCTTAGGCCTTGTCTCAATAAAAAGTGGGTCCCTTTATCCCCTCCCAGTACAGCCTGGCCCCATTTCAGTACAAGCTGCATTCCCTGGGCCCATTCCACTACAGTCTGGTCTCCACATATTACAATCTGGATGGAGCTGTGGTCACCTGGCTGGGTCCAGTACATCCCCAGCAGTGCCACTGAGCCTGCTCTCACTGTAGGATGAGCTGGTGCCGCGAACCACAGTGACAATGACTGAGACCTCACAGGCACCAGTGCCCAGGCTGGCCCTGCACATGTACATGCCAGAGTCTGCTGCCATGACATGGGACACATACAGCCAGGAGCCTGAGACCTGGGGTTGGGGACAGCCATCAGTGTCACAGGGTGGGGGACAGGGCAGGGGTAGAGGTAGAAGCCACCATCAGGCAGTGCCATGGAGGGGATGACCAGTGTGGTGATGTCACCCTGCTCAGTGCAGTACTGTGGCACCAGGGTGGGTGTGAGTGGCACTGCTGTGTGCCCACACCCCCCCAGAGCACCCAGGGGTGCTGGTACGATTTGGAACCATTTAACCCTTCCCAGTACAGACCTGGTCACATCTCAGTACAAACTGCATCTCCTCAACCCCTCCCAGCTCAGATGTGCTCTTATCCCAGGACAAACTGCATCACTTTGCCATCTCCCATACAGTTTCCTGTGCCACTACAAAGTGCATCCCTTGGACCCCTTCCCAGCCCCAGCTGCACCCAGCACAGCACAAAGTGGATATCCTGATCCCAGTGCAGCTGTGGCCTGATCCTGGTACAAATAGGATCCCACTGCCATCTCCCAGCACAGTCTGAGTCTCATCCCAGTACAAAGTGTATCTCCTGAAACCCTGATTCCATCCCGGCACAGACCAGGAGCCATCCCTGCAAACTGATCCCCTGATGCCCTCCCATTTCAGACTGGGGCCCCCTCCAGGTACAAACTGAACCTCTCTGAGCTCTCCCAGTACAGACTGGGCTCCCTCCCAGTACTAACAGGAGCCCCTGGTGCCTCCTAGTAAAGTCTTGAACACCTCAAAGTAAAAGCTGATCCCATGACCTCTCCCAGTAACAGTGGCCATTGTCCCAGTATACTCTGAAATCCTATCCCAAGTACCGACTGGGCCCTTCCTGTCCCAACCAGATTCCTGCAGTTTGGGGATCTCCAGGACAAGAGAGACAGAGATCTGCTGGAGAGAGTCCAACAGAGGCTAGGAGCTTGAGGAAGGGACTTGAACATCTCTGTTGCCAAGCCACTATCCATTATTGACCTGGAGTCATGGCTCACTGGGGAGGTCCCAGGGTATTGGAGAGCAGCAAATGTGACACCCAGCTCCAAGAAAGGAAGAAAGGAGGATCCAGGAAACTATAGAGCTGGCAGTGTGAGCTGGGTAGCAGGGCAGGGCATGGAGCAGAGCATCTCCAGCACCATTACATGACCTGGAGAGGACAAGCAGGGGAACAGGCCCAGTCAGCATGGTTTTAGGAAGGGCAGGTCCTGCCTGACCCACCTGATCTCTGTCTCTGACAGGATGAGTGACTGTTGGATGAGGGAAAGGCTGTGGCTATTGTCTCCCTAGATATTCCAAAAGCCTTTGGCACTGCTCTCCACAGAATTCTCCTGGGCAAAGTGACTGCTCCTGCCTTGGATGAGCAATGCTCTGCTGGATACAGCCCTGGCTGGGTGAAAGGGCCCAAAGAGTGGTGCTCAGTGGAGTTCAATCCAGCTGGTGGCAGACAGTCACAAGTGGTGTTCCTCAGGGCTCAGTGTTGGGATCACTTCTGCTTAACATCTTTACTGATGACCTTGATGAAGACACAGAGTGTGTCAGCAGTGAGTCAGCAGATGACACCAAGGCAGGTGGCAGAGTTGATCTGCATGAGGGTAGGGAGGCTCTGCAGAGGGACTTGGATAGATTGGATCCATGGCCAACGTTCCCAGGAGGAGCTTCAACAAGGCCAAGTGCCAGGTCCTGCACTTGGGTCACAACAACCCCAAGCAATGCTCCAGGGGCAGTGTGGCTGGAGAGCTGTCTGGCAGAAAGGGACCTGGGGGTGCTAATGGACAAGCGTCTGAATAGGAGCCAGCAGTGTACCCAGGTGGCCAAGAAAGCCAAAGGCATCCTGGCTGGGATCAGAAATGCTGTGGCCAGCAGGAGCAGGGAGGTGACTGTCCCCTGGGACTCAGCTCTGGGGAGGCCACACCTTGAGTGTTGTGTCCAGTTTTGGGCATCTCCATCCAAGAGAGATGTGGAGGTGCTGGAGCCAGGGCGGAGGAGGGCAAGGAGCTGGGGAAGGGCCTGGAGAATAAATCTGATGAAGAGCAACTGAAGGAGCTGTTTGAAGTAAAAGCTCAGGGCACTACAGATGCAGTGTGCACCTGCTTGAAATCTGGGGATGATGCAGCTTCTGGTGGTTGTGTGAAGGGAAGAAAACTTCCATAGTGTGCAAATTTCAGGGTTCAGAGTGGAGGTGTCCTGGTTTGAGGCCAGGCAGATCCTCTCTTGCTCCTGAGAGCACACAGGAGGTGAGGATAAAGAAAAGTCACTCAAAGGGGATCCTTGTGATCCAAGAGGTCCTGGCTCTGTGTTTCAAGAAGTGGCCATGGAGAGTAGAGACAGAGCAGGGAGGGTACAGAAATGTCATGGTGAGAGCTGCTAGGAACACAAGATGGGTGTCAAGGGCATGAGGGGAAAGAGCTGCAGGCATGGGAAAGTGTAGCACCACCTGCAAGGCTGAAAGCTCAACAGGACTGAGGTCTTTCTCCTCCTGTCTGTGGCAGTTGCCTCTCCCACCAAGGCCAGGGAGGTGAAACTTTAGCTTGAGCCTCTCTGCATCTGACTGCCCAGGCTCTGTGGTCAGGGCTTGGCCTTTCTCCTGCAGAAACCAAACTCAGTGTGGGGGACAGAGTGTAACAACATGAAGTGGGGATGGCAATGGGCACTGGCAAGGCTGGAAGTCATCAGGAGAACCCAAGGCTTTGCCTTCTTGGCTACGGCAATCATCCACCACCACCAAGGGATGTGAAGAGACTTCCTAAGGCACCAGGGGGTCCTCAGTGCTTCCTTAAACACCCCCAGGAAGGCTGGGGACTGTCATCCCCTTGTCCTTCTCTCAGCATCACAAACCCCACACCCCACAGCACCTGAGGAGCCCTGACCCATACATGAGGGACAGGATCTGCCTACCCAGGCACTGTGGTCAGGGTTTGGCCTTTCTGCTCCATAAACCAAACCCAGAGTTTGCTCTGCTGCACTTTGCCTTTGTCTGCCTGCAACCATGGCCTCCACTGAGCTGCTCTAAGGAGCCCTTGGGAGGCTTTGTTGGTAATGCCCCTCAGTGGGGCCAATCAGTGCTTCAAGGCACTTTGTGTTTTCCTTCTGACTTCTGAAGAAGTTTCTTCAGCCTTCTCTCAGTACCTGAGGTTCCTGCAATGAGTCCCAAGTGCCCTAAGGAGATGTTTGTGTCTCTGCAATCTTATTCAGGATTTCAAAGTGCACCTCACAAAGCTCAATTTTGTATGCCAAAGACAAAATATTTTACTCCATTTCAGTTCAGAGCAGAGATGATAATTCCCCAAGTGACACTGACCCAGGCTGTCTCAGCAGGACATCTGCACTTGCAGGAACATCTGTCCTTCAGTCTGACATTGAATGGACAACTTTGCTCCTCACCCTCCCCAACCTCCCCATTGCTGTCACTGCCCACCTGGGGCTTACAAGGTGATTCAGCAGAATGTGTTCTAATCACAGAGCCTCTGAATGACAGAGTGGATAAGGACAAGGCTGACCCTGACTGACTGCAAGGGATCCTGAATTGAAATCTATTTCTATGGCTGTGCCTGGAGAGAAAAACCAAGCACAAAGATACAGGGACAGAGCTGGCTGGGTTCAGTGCAAGATAGAAACCTTGCCCCTGGTGACAACAAAGGCGTCTGTCCAAAGACACAGAGAGGTGGAGAGGTGGCTGGCAGAGGGTGCCTGGGAGTTCAGGTTCCTTCTCCTGGAGCTCAGGGCAAATCCTCACAAAGCTTTGGCATTCTTAGGGCAAAAGAACTGAGCCTGAAGAAGTCTGACTTGGTGCTGGCCCTTGGTGCAGGTTGTGCCTGAGAGATGTCTGAGTGGGGGAGATGCTGGACACAGCTGCTGTGATCCAGGAGAGCTCCAAGGCTCTGGCTTTAGGGTCACTGTTTTTAGAGGTGGAGATCCTTGACTGTTTCTCTGATCTGGAGAACCTTGGATGCTGAATCATCTTGGGTTCTTTTGCCACTTGCACAGACCCTGAAGTTTTTGACCTTCAGAGTTTTCTATCAGCTCCCTGTTGGCTGTGATCCAAGCACAGATGCACTGAGCTGGCAGGAGGTGACCAACCCCCAAGCCACAGGGAGAGCAGTGCAAGGCTGGGAGAGCAAGGGTGCAGCACACCAAGGACACTTCTCAGTTCTCTATTTCTCTCTGTCCTGATCCATCCCTGGCTTACCCTGGGCTACTTCATGGCCTAGGCCTTTTCTTTGTTTGTTTGTTTTTAACCTAAAATGAGAATGCATGTTGTGTTATAAGGAATTTTGACTTTCCCATTAACTATTTAAAACTAAGGCAAACTGGTGAGGTGACACAGAAATCCATAGGAACATTTTCTCTAGTCACACAACAATTAAACAATCATAACAGCCAGTCCTAATTCACACGGTGCTGTGGTGCATTCTTCTGAGTGATGCTTTTGATCCCAGATTACCATAGCAGTTGTTGTGATCGATGTTCGACTGCATGGGAAATGCTGTGTGCTCATGGCCTTGATTCCTCTGCCGTTGTTCATTGCGATGATTGCAGTTGGCATGGGGTAGACATTTCTTGCTGGTGTCACTAAACCCCCTTAGCTATAAAATATACATCCTCTCTTTTGGTTTGTTGATTTTTTCTTGATAGATTTTTAAACTATTTTTTTACTTTTTGAATTTTATTATTTTTATTTTTTAATTTAATTTCTATTTTTAATTTTCATTTTAAGTATTTTATTTTTAAAGTATTTTTTCTTAATTTTAATTTTTAATCCAATTTTTAAAATTTATTAATTTTGATCTTATTTTAAAAAATATTTTAATTATTTTTGTATGTTTATTTTATTTAATCTATTTTAAAAATGTCTAATATTTTATTTCAATTTTAAAATATTAATCAATTAAAAAAATCTTAATTTTTTATGTAATCTAATTTTTATTTTTTTTAATTTTATTTTGTTTTGGTTTTATAATTTTTTAACATTTTTTAAAAATTTTTTTACATTATTTTTATTTTTATGTTTTCTTGAATGTTATTTTAATTAATTTTCATTTTTTTAATTTTAATTATTTTAATTTTAATTTTTAAAATCTAATTTTTTAATGCAATTAATGTTTTTAATATGCCCTTAAAATATTTTTTCTTTTGTTGTTATCTGTAGTTTTTGGCCTATAATTTTTAATAATTTTTTAGGTAATTTTATTTTTCTTTTAAATCTACTTTTATTTATTGATTTTTTTATAGCTTTTAATTTTTCTTGAATTTTATTTATCATAATTTACTCTTGTATTAATGAATTTTTTATGTTATTTTATAATCTAATTTTTTAATTATTTTTTCATTTAATTTTTTAATTGTTTTTTATTTTATTTTTTCCTTTTTTATTTTCTTTTTAACCTTTTTTGTATTTAATATTTTGTCCTTATTTTTCATTTTAAACTTTTGTAAGTTTTTATTTTGCTAATAATCCTTATGCTTTTTGTTAATAGTTATTTTTTTGTTACTAATCCTTATGGGGTTTATTTGTTTGGGGTTTTTTAAATTACTATTATGTTAAATTGTTTTTTATATTAAATATTTTTTCTTTCTTTTTTATAATTTGCTTTATTATTATTATTATTATTATTATTATTATTATTATTATTATTATTATTATTATTGTTATTTTGTACTTTTCCTTTGTAGTAGTACTTTGTGCTATTAGCCAAACACCAAACTCAGGCGTGAGAGGCAATGCACCAGAATGGACTCTCCAGACTGTCTATTAGGTGAGGAAGGAGGTGGATGTGGAAAGTTTAATACATCTGATTGGTGCCTAAAGACTGAGGACAATGGGGAGGCAGCAATAAGTATAGCCTCCAACAGCAGGGAAATAGCTCATGGACCAGTCCAAACCTGGAAAGGACTGGAATGGGACACATTATCTTGGTTTCCTGGTGGGCCATGGGTCAAACGAGTGTCATTCTTCTCTCTCTGTGCAACAGCAGCTCTAATCTTTCTACCATGTCTGATACCCTGGTTTGTATGGCTTATCCACTCTGCAGTCAGGCAGGTGCAGGTTGTAGCCATATCAAGTGAGCCAGAAAAGGCTATAAAAAAGAGCAGTATGACGTATCTGCAAATAAGACCAACATCAGAAATGAGCCAAGAGGAAAGGATTTAGTTAATAGTGAATGAATTTTGTAAAGGCAATTATTAAAGCAGGGAGAGGAGGGATTGATGGGATTAAAAGGAGGGAGTGTCCTTATAAAGGAAGAATTGGCTAAGAGGGAGCTGGAAGAGAAAGGGAGGAACCAGACAGTTCACCTTCTCTATGTGCATGTAAATCACAAAGGGGCCTCTGCTAAGTCCCTTCCCTTAAACCTTGCTGTAAATCAGTGGGGGTCTGTCTGAAGATAGCAGACATTGAACACAGCCTGAACTGATGAACTTTTAGGCCAGAGCACAGGCTTAACAGACTGGTGAATATTAACTTCTCCACCCAGAGAAGTGGAGAACCTAATTCAAATGAGCATAGGATGTATGAAGCAGGGAGGGGTTGTGTGAAGGGGGACATGTAGCAGGGGTTTTGGGAAAGACTAAATCCTGAGTACCTGAGCCAGTGGGGAAAGGGAGAGGGAGGTTCGTGTCCAGAAATGTAGGATGAAAGGGGAGCTGTGCCTTCAGCAATGAGAGAGACCCCACAGGGAGTTGTCCTGTGGACTCTCCCTTTATTCAAAGGAAGTTTTACAAGACTCCTCTGTCTCTGTTATGAACTTCTAGATGGGAAGAAGTTTTCCTTGCATGTTGCACACCGAGGGAGTACAGCTGCTCCTGTCTGCAGTCTCTGGGTCACAGCAGACAGGCCAACACTGAATAAGAAATGGTCTGAAGAATGACTGTGGTGGGGAAACAACATTCTCACAAGGGTGACAGCACCAGCAGCAGCCAACCAGAGAGAAACCAGACTGTGAGTGACATCAGAACTGCTCTGCAGTAGAGGACAAAGAGTTCATTGCTTCTGAAAGCATCTGGTGGTCATTTTCCTCAGGGCATCCTTGAGCTCCTGGTTCCTCAGGCTGTAGATGAGAGGGTTCACTGCTGGAGGCACCACTGAGTACAGAACTGCAATCACCAGGTCCAGGGATGGGGAAGAAATGGAGGAGGGCTTCAGGTGGGCAAGAATTACAGTGCTGACAAACAGGGAGACCACAGCCAGGTGAGGGAGGCAGGTGGCAAAGGCTTTATGGCGTCCCTGCTGAGAGGGGATCCTCAGCACTGCCCTGAAGATCTGCACATAGGACACCACAATGAACACAAAACAGACAAAGTATAAACAGGCACTGACCAAAATAAGCCAAAGTTCCCTGAGGTAGGATGTGGAGCAGGAGAGCTTGAGGATCTGGGGGATTTCACAGAAGAACTGGTGCAGAGCATTGCCCTGGCAGAGGGGCAAGGAAAATGTATTGGCTGTGTGCAGCACAGCAGTGAGAAAGCCACAGCCCCAGACAGCTGCTGCCAGGTGGAGACAAACTCTGCTGCCCAGGAGGGTCTCATAGTGCAGGGGTCTGCAGATGGCAACGTAGCGATCGTAGGACATGGTGGTGAGGAGAAAATACTCTGCATCAGTTAGGAATACATAAAAGAAGACCTGGAGAACACATCCTGCATAGGAGATGTCAATCGTGTCTCTCAGGGAATTGGCCATGGATTTGGGCACAGTGGTGGAGATGGCACCCAGGTCAAGCACAGCAAGGTTGAGGAGGAAGAAGTACATGGGGGTGTGGAGGTGGTGGTCCCAGGCTATGGTGGTGATGATGAGGCCATTGCCCAGCAGGGCAGCCAGGTAGATGGCCAGGAAGAGGCAGAAGTGCAGGAGCTGCAGCTGCCTTGTGCCTGGGAATGGCAGGAGGAGGAAGTGGGTGATGGAGCTGCTGTTGGAGACCTGCTGCCTCGGGGCATGGAGACCTGTCCAAGGAGAGAAAGGCAATGACAAGTTAGGGCACACTTCTCTTAGCCTCATCATAACCTCCCTCCCTGTGTGGCATGAGGAATGGATCAGCTCAGTCCCATCACTACCAACCCATGGCAGAGTTCATGACAACTTCAAATGCAGCAGAGACCCAGAATTGCCATGAAGATTCCTCTGGTGTCGGAAAAGGAAGTGGTGAACAGCCCAAACCCAGGGAATGAGAGTCCCATGGAGAGGTGGAGAAACAGGGAGCAGGCCTGCAGTGCTGCAGAGACACTGAAGGGAAGAGAGAAAGGCAGAGGGGCTGGGAGTGAAGCCTTCTCCTTACCCAGCTCTGCTCACTGCTGCTCACAGGATGGAACTGAAGGACTTTGGTCCTCCTTCTGTGTGCACACTCCAGGAGCCTTCAGCTAAGCATCAGCAGCCGAGATGGAGATGCCTCCAGGAGCTACAGCTGCAGTGTCCTGCACCCACAGCCTCACTGTGTCAGTGACTGCAGTGACTTCTCCTCCAGCGAGTTCTCAGTCACCCTCCCAGTCCTGGACACCTTGAAGCTCTCTCTGCCTTCCTCATGTCCCTGAGGTCTTCTGGCAATGCCCTCAGTAATGCTGTGCTGTGCAGAGGAGCTGCTCCTGGACAGAGCTGTCTCTCTGCAGCGCTGCCTGCTTGCCTGCTACACCTTTCAGCCCAGGAGCCTGGCCTGGCTCAACACAAAAGGACCAACACAGTTATTTTAAGGGAGCCCTCTGGTGGCTTTGGTGCCAAGTCCATGAATCTCAGAGACTGAGAAGCTGATGAAACCTCTCCAGAAGTCAAAGTCAGATTCAAACTCTGAAGTTTCTTCTACTCTTAATGGGTCCCAGTGAAGCATACTGGGAAAGGGTCTCCAGGGTCTGGTTAGAGCAGAAAGAGACAGTGGATGCAAGGGAAGCATCACAGGAGGCACTGAAGCATCTCCAGGCTGTGGTGAGAGCAGAGAACTGAGGCAGTGCTGACAGGTCAGGACAAGCAGCTCAAGGTGGCTCTGCTGCTGAATAAACCTGGAGGGGTTCCATTGATCCAAAGGGCAAAGCCCTGACCCCCAGCCCCTGGCATGGCAGATCCTATCCCTCACCTGTGGCTCAGGGCTCTGATTCACCCTGTGAAATCATTTTTATCAGATGCTTTGTGCAATAAAAACCTCTCCAATTATCTGCAGAAACCTTGGCAATAATTAGAGGTTCAGCAGTATTTAATGAGCCCCATGGAGTATTTGGGGCTGATTACATCATCCTTAGGTACTGCCAGGAGACTCTGCCAAGGTACTGCCAGGAAGCCTCTCAAGAAGTCCAAGTCAGAAGAAAACTCCAAAGTACCTTGAAGCACTGATTGGCCTCACTGAGGCTTGTTACTGACAAAGGATCCCCAGGGACTCAGAGCAGGTTGTTAGAGACCATGATTGCAGGGAGACAAAGGCAAAGTACAAGGGAGAAAAACTTGCCTTTGGTCTAGGCAGCAGAAAGGCCAAGCCCTGACCACTGCCCTTGGACTAGAAGAACCTCAAAGCCTCAAAGCAAAGTTTCTCCTCACAGGCCTTGGTGGTAGAGGCAACTGCCAGAGCCAAAGGCACAAAGGCCTTGGTCCTGTTGGTCCTCTCAGCCTTGTCAGAGCCCTTGGCCATCCCTATTGCAGCTTCTCCTACACTGTCCCATGCCTGCTTCTCTTTCCCTTCAGGCTGCTGACACCAATCTTACTTTCCCTCCCAGCTCTCTCTCTGACATTTCCATCGCATCCCTGAGCTATCTCAGCTCTCCCTGCCATTTTCTGACCCCTCTGGATGGCCTCATGCATAGCAGCTCTGGCCTTTGAGGGACATTTCTTTGGCCTCATCTCCACTCTGAACCTTCCAAGCTGCACTTTGTGGAGCTTTTGGTTTCTTCCCACTTCCCAGAAGAGCTCCTTCCTCTCTGAAATCACCCTTCAGCCATATGCACACTGCTAGGGCAGTGCCCTGAGCCTCCTTTCAGCTGGCTGAAGCAGCCCAGGTCCCTCAGCCTCTCCACAGAGATGTCAATCCCCATCCTGGAAAATCTCCTCTGCAGCCTCCCCAGTTCCTGGCTTCCCCTTCGGACTTCTGAACTCTGCACCTAGATACCAGGAATCCAGATGTGGCCACAGCAGTGTTGAGTCTGGGGGAGGACAATTCCTGTGCCTGGGTGGTCACTTTTCTCCTGCCACAACCCATCTGCAGTTGGCCTTCCCAGTGTGCAGGGTTTGTTCCATCCCAGGGCATTTGGAATAGGGAAAAGAACCTCAGGAAAGCCTTGCTCAGTATTGCTCTATGAAATGCAGACAAGCTTTAGGCCTGGTCATTGAAATTGGAGCTTAGGAGAATACAGAGGCTCAGGGTCTGCTCTTGAAGGTGACATTTGCCCCAGCTCTTCCCAGAGAGGTCCTTGCTGTCCCCTGTTCTGCTCCCTCAAGCAGACCAGCACTCACACATGCCCTGCACTCTAACAGCCATGCAAACAAAGGGGAACAAGCTCAGGGTTATTGCTCCAACCAACTCTCTGAGAGTGAAGCCCAAGGCAGGAATCCACAACCATAGCCAGGCCCAGAGCTCTGAGAAGCCCCAGGTGGTCTCTTCCTTTTGCACTTCATGCAGAATCTGCTTGGTTCCCATATCTCACTGATCATAGAATGGGCTGGGCTGGAAGGGACCTCCAAAGGTTATCTCATCCAACCTTCCCAGGGACATCCTCAACTAGATCAGGTTAACTTTAGAATAAAACCTTTATTAGAATAAACCAAACCAGGTTGGAAGAGACCTTCAAGATCATCGTGTCCAACCCATCAACCAATCCAACCCACCCAAACAGCTAACCCATGGCACCAAGCACCCCATCAAGTCTCCTTCTGAACACCTTCAATGACGGCGACTCCACCACCTCCCCGGGCAACCCATTCCATAACGCAATCACTCTTTGTGTATAGAACTTCTTCCTAACATCCAACCTGAACCTCCCCTGGTGCAGCCTGAGACTGTGTCCTCTTGTTCTGGTACTGGGCGCCTGGGAGAAGAGACCATCATCTGCCTGTCTACAACCTCCCTACCCAGAGCTCTGTCAAGCCTTACCTTGAATATATCCAGGATGGGACCCCAACCCCCTCCTTGGGCAACCTGTTCCAGTGTTCCATTACCCTCATGGTGCAGAACTTGTGCTGGCTCCTCCTTCCTGTACAATCTGCTTTGTTCCCATCTCTCACCCATGTCTATGGATGTCCTTCCTCTCTGATCCATGGAAACACAACAGCTTGTGTTCAGTGCTGTGCCCACTCCTCCTTCTGAGGCAAAGACCATGCCTGGAGTCATTACCTCCTGAGCAGCTATTTCTGCAACCTGTTTCACTCCTCCCTGGGAAGCTGATCCTGCACCTGCAGTCCTATTCCAGAGGACTGGAAGAGCAGAGATCTGCACCATGGCCTTTTCTGGTTGACTTTTTCCAAAGCAAGTGTGGTGGTTTGAGCCTTAACTGAGAGCCTTAACCAGACCCCTCAGCAAGAGACCACTCCTCAGGTTGGTTTGCCCTCACCAGCAGCAGGGAAAACCCACAATGACTTCCCCAGCAGGTTCTTCTCAGCAATCACAGGAACTCCATCTCCATCCACTGTGTGCAGCAGGTCAGACTGGGCAGGACCAGCTCGGTTCACAGATCCTCTGCTGTTCACTAACCAAGTGGCTTGAGCTAGGTGTCTTTCCCTGTTCCTAAAGGTCCCATGGCTTTTAGGGTGGTCCTTAGCAAGCCAGTGTAGCGCTCGACCTTCTCCACAGCTGATGCATGGTATGGGATGTGATAAATCCACTCAATCCCATGTTCCTTTGCCCAGTCCCTCAGGAGATGGTTCTTGAAGTGGCTTCCATTGTCTGATTCAATCCTTCCGGGGGTGCCGTGTCTCCACCAGACATGTCTCTCCAGGCCCAGGATGCTGTTGTGAGCAGTGGCATGAGGTGCTGGGTAGGTTTCCAGCCACCCTGTACTTGCCTCCACCATGATCAGTAGGTGATGTTTGCTGCTGTGAGACCAAGGAAGGGTGATGTAGTCGATCTGCCAGGCCTCTCCATATTTATATTTCGACCCATACCACAGAGGCTTCATGCACTTGGCCTGCTTGATGGCAGCACAGATGTCACACTCATGGATGACCTGTGAGATGGCCTCCATGGAGATGTCCACTGATCTGTCCCCAGCCCACTGGTATGTGGCATCTCTCCCTTGGTGGCCAGAAGTGTCATGGGCCCAGCGAGCTAAGAACAGCTTGCCCTTGTGTTCCCAGTCCAAGCCTATTTGGGAGATTTTAGCAGCCAGGCCTGCTTGGTGATTGTGCTTGTGCTCCTCTGTGGCTCTGCTCTTGGGGATGTGTGCAGCCATGTGCCGTACCTTGGTTGGCAGCCTGTCCAGGAGGGCAGCGATGCCTTGCCACAGGTCAGCAGCCCAAACAGGCTTCCCTTTTCTCTGCCACCCGTTCCTCCTCCATTCCTTCAGCCACCCCCACAAGACATTGGCTACCATCCAGGAGTCAGCAGAGAGGTACAGCACTGGCCAGTTCTCTCATTCTGCCACATCCAGGACCAGCTGGACAGCTTTTCCCTCTGTGTACTGACTGGATTAGCCTTCTCCATCCCTTGCTTCTGCCACTTGCCTTGTTGGGCTCCAGACAGCTGCCTTCCATCTCCACTTGCTTCCTACAAGCCGGCAGGACCCATCTGTAAATAGAGCATAGCCCTTCTCGTTGTCAGGGAGATCGTCATATGGGGGAGCCTCCTCAGCACGGCTCACTGTCTGCTCTGCTGGCATTCCAAAGTCAGCACCCTCTGGCCAGTTGGTGATCACTTCCACTATGCCAGGGTGTTCGAAGTTCCCCATCTGAGCTCGCTGAGTTATCAGGGCCATCCACTTACTCCAGGTAGCATCTGTGGCATGATGTGGGGTTGAGCCTCTCCCTTTGAACATCCAGGTCAGGACTGGAAGCCTTGGAGCTAGAAATAGAGGTGACTCAGTCCCAATTACCTCAGAGGCAGCCCGGACGCCCTCATAGGCAGCTAGGATTTCCTTCTCTGTCGCGGTGTAGTTGGCCTCAGAGCCTTTGTACCCCTTACTCCAGAAACCTAGGGGCCTGCCCCTTGTTTCAGCAGGAACCTTCTGCCACAAGATCCACGTAGGACCACTCTCACCAGCCTCAGTGTACAGCACATTCTTGATCTCTGGTCCAGTTCGAACAGGTCCCAGAGCCATAGCATGGACCACCTCTTGTTTGATCTGGTCAAACGCCACCTGCTGCTCAGGTCCCCATACAAAATCATTTTTCTTCCTTGTTACATGGAAGAGAGGCTTCACAATTTGACTGTACCCGGGAATGTGCATTTTCCAGAAGCCCACAAGCCCCAAAAATGACTGTGTCTCTTTCTTGTTCGTGGGCTGCACCATAGTGGCTACCCTGTTCACCACCTCCTGAGGGATGTGGCGACGGCCATCCTGCCATTGAACACCCAGGAACTGGATCTCCCTGGCAGGCCCTTTCACCTTGCTTCTCTTGATGGCAAAGCCAGCCTCCAGCAGGATGTCGATTATCCTCTTACCCTTCTGGTAAACTTCCTCTGCTGTCTCACCCCATACAATGATGTCATCAATTAACTGCAGATGCTCAGGGGCTCCACCTTTCTCCAAGGCAGTCTGGATCACCTCATGGCAGATGGTTGAGCTATGGACCCAGCCCTGAGGCAACCCATGCCATTGATACTGTACTCCCCTCCAGGTGAAAGCAAACTGTGGCCGGCATTCTTCTGCAATGGGAATGGAGCAAAAGGCATTAGCAATGCCACTTGTGGCATGCCACTTGGCCGCCTTCGATTCCAGCTCGTACTGGAGCTCCAGCATGTCCGGCACGGCAGCGCTGATCGGAGGAGTCACTTCATTCAGGCCACGGTAGTCCACAGTCAGTCTCCATTCCCCATTTACCTTCCACACTGGCCATATCGGGCTGTTGAAGGGGGAGTGAACCTTGCTGATCACGCTCTGGCTCTCCAGTCGTCGAATCAGTTGGTGTATGGGGTGCAGAGAGTCTCTGTTGGTCCTGTATTGCCTGCGATGTACTATGCGAGAGGCAATAGGTAACTTCAAATCCTGCCTCTTATGGCTGCCCACTACGGAGGGCTCATCTGACAGCTCGGGCATGGTGGACAGCTGTTCTTTGCCTGCAGTCTCCACAGCTGCCACCCCAAACGCCCACTTGTGCCCCCTAGGGTCCTTGAAGCATCCCTCCTGCAGAAAGTCAATGCCAAGAATGTAAGGTGCATCTGGACCAGTCACTATGTCGTGCTTTCCCCATTCATTCCCGGTCAGGCTTATCTCAGCTTGCAGTACAGTCAAGTCTTGTGAGCCTCCTGTGACTCCCTCAATGCTTATGGACTCAGCCCCTTTGTACCCCGATGGTATCAGGGTGCATTGGGCCCCTGTGTCCACCAGAGCTGGGTACTTCAGGGCTTCTGCAGTGCTAGGCCATTTCATATAGACATCCCAGGACACTCTGTTGTCCCTGGCCTCCACCTGGCTGGAGGTAGGGCACCTCTAATGCTGGCAGCAATGCCCACACCTGTCACAGGGTCCTGTGTTACTAGGGGAAGGGTCTCTTGAGTGAAAGGGACCCCTCTGGGAAACTGGGGCAGCCCTTCTTCTGGATGTGTTATCCCCAGTGTGGCCACCTTGCAGTTTCCACACTCTGTTCCAGAGGGCAGAGGTGGGTTGGCCATGCCAGGTGTCCATGTCCTCTCCATGGTCACAGAGGATCCTCCACAGAGACCCCTTTGACATCCCCTGATAGGCTTGGGTTGATCTCCTAGGAGAAGGTTGCCTGTTCCTGATTGCTGAAACCTGGACCCATTCTGAAAGACAAGGGGAAAGGAGGCATCACTCCCCTTTTTCAGTTCAGACATGGAGGTCTTGATCTCTTTGACAATGTCTTTAGTCATAGTTTCTATGGCTGAGATCAGGAGTTTCTGATTTACACTGTCCTCATATTCCCTTAAATCATTTGCAAACTCACAGACAGTTTTAGGACTTCCATCCTGTCCAGTCAGGAGTATCCCTCCTAGTGTGTGAGCATGTTTCTGAGGAACTATCTGGGGGAGTTTCTTTACAAAGGGCCGTCTCATGTGCATTGGGGTCCCAGGGGAGCTGGCCATCCCCATAAATTATTTCCAGCACAGCCGTCTGTCTCAATACTGAATGCCCTGTTCCATAGCTGTCCATCTAATTCAGGCCCTGCTTGGACCATCAGATTCTTCAAAATTGACATCTCTACTTCCAATCCTTTTCTTTCAAACAAGGTATTACTTTCCAAACAGAATATTAATTTCAAACCCCCACGTTGGAGTGCCAAAAATACTGTGGTGGTTTGAGCCTTAAGTGGGGTTTAAGAGCTCAGATGAGGGCAAGGTTGAGAATCCCTCCCCTGGTCTTCCTCTCCTCTTCCCTGATCATGAGGGGAAAAAAAAAAGAAAGGGAAGCAGCAAATCTACTGAGAAATAGTTTGGAGTCGGATTGGAAGTAGAGAGGTAAAAATTTTCTTTAAACAATCTATAACAATAACAGGAAGGGTTCACAAGGATAAGGAACAAGGATGGATGGGGAAAATATGTTTACAAAACCAGTCCTTTGAAGAGGTGTGGATGTAGCAGGGAGGAGGAGGACCAGGCCTGACCACGTGGAACCAGGAAGCCAGCAGCAACTCTCTTAGTCCCCATGAAGCAGAAGTAAAAGAGAGCAAATGGCTGCAGTGTCTTCCTTTTTATAGGCTTGTTGGACAGGGATGGGGGAGTGGAACAGACTAACTCAGTTTCCCAGGGGGAAAACCCCCTCCAGGGAGAGCAAGGCTCTCACAAGCCCTTCCCCCCTCACTTTCAGGATGGGTGTAACCCATCATACTGGTCATGACCCTCTGGCTCTGGCCATTCTTCCTCGTTTCAGTTCACCTCACTAAGGAGATAAAGGCAGGAATATCACTTACCAGATCCCACTGTAGGCCAGACTGGTCTGACAGAATTAGAGACTCATAGACTCATACTCATGTCACACCAGGGTAGAAGGGACCTCAGGGTTCATCTGGTTCAACCTTCCTTGGCAAAAGCAGGACCTAGCCACGATGGCTGAGACCCTGTCCATCTGGATTTCACAAGGGTGCAATGCTGGGGACTCCACCACTTTGCTGGGAGGATTATTCCATTTTCAGTGTGAAAAACTTCCCTCTTGTCTCCAATCAGAACATTCCAGGAGTAACTTGTACCCACCTGGCATGGTTTAGCCACTTGTCCTGTCACCAATGAATCCTGGATCTCAAGCACTGCAAGACCCAGTGCCTGTGGCTGCTGAAAATGTGATGGTCATAGCAAACAGGGGAGTTGCCCCTGCAAGCAGAAGGATGGATGGCTGAGAGCCTCCAGGGGTGGCAGCCATCAGGAGAAGAGATGGTCCCCAGCAAACTCTCCACTTCATAGGGACCATGATGATTGTAGTTTGTAATCCTTCTGCTGGCCAGCTTGGGTCAGCTGTGCTGGCTTTCATTTCTCCTTGCTTTAGCCTCTGGCTAGCTGAAGAGCTAAAGATCACTCTGGGGCCTGCACACCATGGCTGGCCATGAACAAAGCCATAGTGTCTGATCAGCTCTGTTCTCACCAAACTGGGAGCTGCACTCTTCTCCCAAATGCAGCTTCTGGGAACAGAACATTGATTCTCTGGATGTGTTGCAGCAAAGCCAGGACTATCTGTGCTGCTCCTGTCAGCTGAGGAGTGCTGGTGTTCACTCCTGTGCTGGTTGTGCTGGGACAGGACCACAGGCCAGCCATGGGCTGCAGGCCATGGGCACTTTGGAGTCAGCTAGGACAGCTGATCTGGGTTGGCTCAGAGATGTATCCAGGACTACAACCATCTCACTCAGCATCAAAGGTCAAGTTTTGCTGAGGATGCTCCTTCCTTTCCTTCTCCTGCTTCTCTCTGTCCCTATAGGGATTTCTTTCCCTCTCAGCTCCCAACAACTGGCCTCCTGTGCAGGGTGACCACTGTCCATTGGCTGGGCTGAGGGGAGCTGTGCACTTGGCATTGCCATTGGTAATGCTCCAGCTGCTTCATTCAGTCCCCACCAGCTGTGGGAAAGGTTGAACGCTCAAGGCCTGTGTCCAGTTTGGCCTCATCCACAAAGGAGCTGCAGAGGCCCTGGGTCAGAAGGTGCGGGGAGCTGATGAAGAGATTGCACAGTGCTGGCCCAAGGGCTTGCCCTGAGGGATGCCACTGGAAAGCGTCTGCCAGGAGGACTCTGCCCTGGTGACTTTTGGGCTTGATCCATCACCCACTTTCCCAGCCAACACCTCATCCATTCCTTCAGTCCTGCTGTCCCCAGTCTGACTCTACAGAGACCATGAGAGACCATAGCAAAGGCCTGGCTAAGGTCCAGGCATGAAATATTTCCTTCTTGCCCCTACCCAGAGAGGTTTGATGATCTCTCTCTTGTCCTGCAAGGGCCTGCAGATGGCTGCAGGAGAGTCTGAGCTATCACTTTTGACCCAGGACCACAAATGTGCTGAGGGTGATAGGCCTGGAGTTTGCCCCAACCTCCTTTTTGACCTTTCTGAAGATGCCTTTTCCAAGGAGCCAGAACCTCTCTGATGGCTCTGTGCACATTTCAGGACACAGCCCAGGAAGGGTGATGTGAGCAAACAGCAACATTTGCAATGAGCTTGTGCAGACACCTGAGAGGAATCTCCCTGGGGCAGTGAGGTTTGTGCTGCAGTCACACACAGAAATGTCAGAGCTCTGTTAGGTGTGCACACCTGAGCTGGCCTCATGAACTGCTTCTGCACCTCAGGATGTTCAGACAGAGTCTTTCTCCATCACTCCTGCAGGTTCTGCACTTCAGCAGGCAGAGTGTCCCTGGCCTCCTGCTGACCCTGCCAGAGGCTAGGAGTCTCTTCACACCTTCAGTGCCTTGGTACCCCAGCCACAGCTGATGGTGTTTGTGCTCACTCAGCTTCCTCTCACCCCACACACCATGTCCATGCTTGCATGTCACCTGTGCAATGCCAGCAGCCACTGCTGACCTCCTGATCCTGTGACCTGCAACTGGGGGACAAAGAAACTTTGCAAGCTGGGGAGAGAGACCAATGCTGGAAATGGTGGTGGTGAATGGCTAGAGCAGGATGATTACCCTGGGACAGCTTCCGCAGGCTGTCCAGTGAACAGAGACACAGATCAGAGCCTGCTCTGCTGCTCCTTCAAGCCTCTGGCAGGCCTGTCTGTGCCAGGACACTGCTGTGTGCCCCAGCCCTGCACACTCACACTTGAACTGTTCCCTACTCTTTGCATCCCTGGGACACTTTCTTGGGCCTGCTGTGGAGAGAAACTTTGGATGAAGACCTAAGCCTTCAGACTGCAGATCATCTGTCTTTGTGGAACTGCTCTTGGGGGCCAGCTCAATCAGAGTAGTTCCCATGGCCTGCCCCTGCCTGTACTCATAGGACTGGCATGCAGCAGAACAATGACCAAGCTGCCACAGCACTCAGGCCTTTCACTGACCCAGGAGAGACTGGAAGTGGAAAGAGAACAGCCCTGGAAGTCCAGGTGCTGGTGCTCCCAGGCAGTGCTGCTGTGCTGGGACTCTTTTCTCACCAAAATCTGCACAGGACCTGGCCCTGAAGCTCTGGAGAAGCCCTGGAGAAAGAATCTCAGGAATGAAAATGTTAATGCAAGGTTCTTTATTTTTTCAACCAAAGAAAGAGCAGAGGTCCTGCTGCACAAACTCTTGGTCAGCAAAGCAGAGAATGTGTTAGAAAAGGGATGACAGTTTGATAAAGAGTAAAACACCACCACCACTAAGTAGAGAGACCAGGCTGGGCCTGCACTGAGTGACATCAGAACTGCTCTGCAGGAGAAGACAAAGAGTTTATTGCTTCTGAAAGCATCCAGGGATCAGTTGGCTCAGGGCAGCCTTGAGCTCCTGGTTCCTCAGGCTGTAGATGAGAGGGTTCACTGCTGGAGGCACCACTGAGTACAGAACTGACAACACCAGGTCCAGGGATGGGGAGGAGATGGAGGAGGGCTTCAGATACGCAAAGAAGGCAGTGGTGAGAAACAGGGAGACGACAGCCAGGTGAGGGAGGCAGGTGGCAAAGGCTTTGTGGCGTCCCTGCTGAGAGGGGATCCTCAGCACTGCCCTGAAGATCTGCACATAGGACACCACAATGAACACAAAACAGAAAAATGATAAACAGACACTGGCCACAAGAAGCCAAACCTCCCTGAGGTAGGATGTGGAGCAGGAGAGCTTGAGGATCTGGGGGATTTCACAGAAGAACTGGTGCAGAGCATTGCCCTGGCAGAGGGGCAGGGAAAATGTATTGGCTGTGTGCAGCAGAGCATAGAGAAAGCCAGAGGCCCAGGCAGCTGCTGCCAGGTGGAGACAAACTCTGCTGCCCAGGAGGGTCTCATAGTGCAGGGGTCTGCAGATGGCAACGTAGCGATCGTAGGACATGGTGGTGAGGAGAAAATACTCTGCTGAAAGCATAAACAGGATAAAAAAGACTTGTGCAGCACATCCTCCATAGGAGATATCCCTGGTGTCCCTCAGGGAATTAGTCATGGATTTGGGCACAGTGGTGGAGATGGCACCCAGGTCAAGGAAGGCAAGGTTGAGGAGGAAGAAGTACATGGGGGTGTGGAGGTGGTGGTCCCAGGCTATGGTGGTGATGATGAGGCCATTGCCCAGCAGGGCAGCCAGGTAGATGGCCAGGAAGAGGCAGAAGTGCAGGAGCTGCAGCTGCCTTGTGCCTGGGAATGGCAGGAGGAGGAAGTGGGTGATGGAGCTGCAGCTGCTGTTGGACATCTGCTGCCTCTGGCCCTGGAGACCTGTCCAAGGAGGGAAAGGCAGTGAAAAGTTAGGGCACACTTCTCTCAGCCTCATTGTGAGCCCTGTCCCTGAGCTGCAGGAGGAATGAGCTCATTCCCCATCACTACCAACCCATGGCAGAGTTCACCAGAGCTTCAAATGCAGCAGGGATCCAGAATTGCCATGAAGATTCCTCTGGAGTCAGAACAGAAAGTGACCAACAGCCCAATGCCAGGGAACAAGAGTCCCATTGTGGTAGGTTCAAATTTCCCCTAGCATTAGCTTTGCCAGAGCAGCTCAGTTAGAAGCAAATGAAGCTGTATTGACAAGCAAGAGCTACACTCTACAATGGAATGCAATGAACAGGTACAGAACATACAGGAGTGACAATATTAGACTGGTACCAAATGACATGAAACCCCCCTGGTCAGAGACCAGGGAAGTTGTTCCAGTGCCCCTACCCTCTAACCCCCTGTTCCAAGAGAGAAAGGAGGAGTGGAGAGAGAAAAAAAGCAGTGGGTTAGACTTAGCCAAGGCCAGCCAAAGCAGGTGATCTCTCTCAAGTGAATCAAAACAGCTGAGATCAGAAGAGAAGAGAGAGAATTGTTATGGTACAGCTCCTCTGACTCCAGATATTTATCCAATCAATTTGTTTAGAATAATCTTTTCTTTTCCTTTTCACACCCAAGAGTGATCTATTTATTTTGTTTCTACTTTTCTGCTCAAAATCTGTAACTAAATTTTAAAGGCATAGCCTAAAACCACCACACCCATGGAGAGCTGGAGAAACAGGGAGCAGGCCTGCAGTGCTGCAGAGAGAGTGAAGGGAAGAGAGAAAGGAAGAGGGGCTGGGGGTGAAGCCTTCTCCTTACCCAGCTCTGCTCACTGCTGCTCACAGGGTGGAACTGAAGGGCTTTGGTCCTCCTTCTGTGTGCACACTCCAGGAGCCTTCAGCTGAGTGTCAGCTGCTGAGATGGAGATGCCTCCAGGAGCTACAGCTGCAGTGTCCTGCACCCACAGCCTCACTGTGTCAGTGACTGCAGTGACTTCTCCTCTAGTGAGCTCTCAGTCACCCTCCCAGTCCTGGCCACCTCAAAGCTGCCATCCTCATGTCCCTGAGATCCTCTGGCAGTGTCCTCAGCCCTCCTGTGCTGTGCAGAGGAGCTGTTCCTGGCCAGAGCTGTCTCCTGCAGCGCTGCCTCCTTGCCAGCAGCAACGTCCAGCCCAGGAGCCTGGTGCAGCTCAGAAGCACAAGACCAGCCCAAGGCACTTAAAGGACTTCTCTGGTGGCTTTGTTGCCAAGTCCATGAACCTCAGAGACTGACAAGCTGATGAAACCTCTCCAGAAGTCAAAGTCAGATTCAAACTCTGAACTTTCTTCTACTCTTAATGGGTCCCAGTGAAGCATACTGGGAAAGGGTCCCCAGGGTCTGGTTAGAGCAGAAGGAGACAGTGGATGCAAGGGAAGCATCACTGGAGGCACTGAAGCATCTCCAGGCTGTGGTGAGAGCAGAGTACTGAGACAGTGCTGACAGGTCAGGACAAGCAGCTCAAGGTGGCTCTGCTGCTGAGGAAGCCTGGAGGGGTTCCACTGATCCAAAGGGCCAAGCCCTGACCCTCAGCCACTGGCAAGGCAGATCCTGTCCCTCACTTCACAGCTCAGGGCTCAGGGCTCTGCTGGGGGCAGTGGGGAGTGAGGGTGAGCAGTGACCAGGGTAGGATCTTGTCAGGTTTTGCTGTGATTTGCTTCCAAAGAGACAACTCTTGCTGATAAGGAATGAAATGTACCTTTAAATATAATTTTTATCAGATACTTTGTGCAATAAAAACCTCTCCAATTAGCTGCAGAAATCTTGGCAATAATGAGAGGTTCAGCAGTATTTAATGAGCCCCATGGAGTATTTGGGGCTGATTGCATCATCCTTAGGTACTGCCAGGAGACTCTGCCAAGGTACTGCCAAGAAGCCTCTCAAGAAGTCCAAGTCAGAAGAAAACTCCAAAGTACCTTGAAGCACTGATTGGCCTCACTGAGGCTTGTTACTGACAAAGGCTCCCCAGGGACTCGTTAGAGCAGCTTGTTAGAGGCCAGGATTGCAGGGAGACAAAGGCAAAGTACAGGGGAGAAAAACTTGCCTTTGGTCTAGGAAGCAGAAAGGCCAAGCCCTGACCACTGCCCTTGCAATAGAAGAACCTCAAAGCCTGAAAGCAAAGTTTCTCCTCAAAGGCCTTGGTGGCAGAGGCAACTGCCAGAGCCAAGGGCACAAAGACCATGGTCCTGTTGGGCCTCTCAGCCTTGCCAGAGCCCTTGGCCATCCCTACTGCAGCCTCTCCTACACTGTCCCATGCCTTTAGGTCTTTCCCTTCAGTCTGCTGACACCAATCTTGCTTCCCCACTAAGCTCTCCCCCTGCCATTTCCATCCCTTCCCTGAGCTGTCTCAACTCTCCCTGCCATTTCCCGACACCTCTAGATGGCCTCATGCATAGCAGCTCTGCCCTTTCAGGGACATTTCTTTGGCCTCACCTCCACTCTGAACCTTTCAAACTGCACTTTGTGGAGGTTTTGGTCTCGTAACACACCCAAGGAGAGCTCCATCCTCTCTGAAACCACCCTTCAGCCATGTGCACACTGCTATGGCAGTGCTCTGAACCCCATTCACCAGTCTGAAGCAGCCCAGGTCCCTCAGCCTCTCTGTCTGAAAGCCTGCACAGACTCCCTGTTGGTGGAGCAGGAATTGTTTATTGGCACAGATCAAGCAGTTTATACAGGAAAAATCCAGCAGGCTAAGCAACTCCCTGACATTCTTCCACCACTGCTGCTCACTGAATTTCCTCCTTTGAGCTGCAGCTGGCCATTGTTATCTTCATCCCATATCAGGTTGAGTTTCTCCAGCATGGGGGCAAGTGTCCTCCTGTCTCGCACTCCAGGTTGTTCACCACACTCAGCTCTTCTTTATCACCAGGCCAGCCTTCCAGTATCAGCAGCCTGTTGTTCTTTCTTGTCCTGAAACCCTCCACAGATACTTTCTGCTTTCCTACAACTCCCCATTTTTATATGGTTTAAACCAGCAGCCATCACTTGTGCCCTGACCATCCTCCTGTTCCTAAAAGATATGATTACAAACACCATTAACACTATAATTACAATGCCAATCACCACAAGGATTCCACCTTAACCCACACTCATAGATTCAGACCTGAGAACCAATTGTTTGGATTCAGCCAGCTCAGCTCTTTGTTCAGTGCTTGCCATGTTGAATCAATCCTCACCTGTTGTGTATTTGCTAGCTGCAGTTCCAGCTGATGCTTCAATGTTTGAACATTATATTTCCAGGAGCTTTCAAAGGCCCCTTGTAAATGTGACCTGAGTGAGTTCCAATCATGCTGAGAGTCATTCCAAGACAAGGATGTTACACACATGTCCTGCTTATGATATTCCCAATCACACTGCAGTATCATATGGGTCTGCAAGGCAGCTTGTTGGTCTCCTAACCAAACAACACTGGCCTCAAGCATGCATAACCTTGCCATTATTTCCTCATCTATAGCTTCCTGCAGATGCAGATCATTTGTCACATTGGTCAATAAAGTTCTCACTGTGTCCACAGTTTGTATGCCCTTTGTCAGAGCTGTAACTGAAGCAGCTGGGGATGCTAATATTATCACAGCTGATATTATGGCAAACATTAACCATCCCACAAATCTTTTTGTCCTTTCTCTAGAATCTTTTAGTCCCTGGTCTAATGGCCTGAGAACATGATCCAATCCATTCTCACTCTCCCACCCTCTTGTCATATTCACTGGGTTCCATACCTCTGCCCTTCTTCAACAGGGAATGATCATGCTCTGCTGATCAATGTCCTTATTGTAATGGGTTGGGGCAGACCCCTCCCCACCACGGGCAGAAATAACGACTCAGACAAACAGATTGCAAAAGTGATGGAAAGTTTAAATGGGAAAACAATAAAAACAACAATGAAAGTTGTACAGAGAACCACAAGCACTGTGACAAAAGAGAGAGATCCCAGAACATACCCAAGAACATCCCATCCCCACCTGGGGGTACACCCAAACCCCCCAGGGCTCTTTCCTCCCCCCCAAACCCAGCCTTGGGCCTGGGCAGGCCCAAGGGAGGCAGCTCATGCCATTTTACCTAGGCAGCAGCAGGGGACAAAAGAGGAAGTGAAGATCCCATGTGGATGTTTTATAGGGGAGCAGGGCATTATGGGAATGCAATACCTGGTTTCCTGTGACCACCCCCCTGGGCTGGGCCCACCGCTTGGGACCTCCCAGGTGTGGTCTGTGCAGTGGCATCCGGGCCAGCACCCAGCCTAAACCCCCACACTTATCACTAACACAAGTCTTAAAGGTAATATTGCTACAACTAAAGTGATAAATGCTTGATTCGTTATAGATTATACAATCAACAGCTATGCCTAACACCTATGGGTGGGTAGTACACACAGCAGCAAAGGAACTAGAAAGTACAGGTTCTACTAAGATGCCTTTACACCTACGAGGTGGTGGAGTCACCATCACTGGAGGTGTTTAGAGGGAGACTTGATGGAGTGCTTGGTGCCATGGTTTAGTTGATTAGATGGTGTTGGATGATAGGTTGGACTCGATGATCTTGAAGGTCTCTTCCAACCTGGTCTATTCTATTCTATTCTATTCTATTCTACTCTACTCTAAATAGTTCTCTTTACCAATGGTAAAGCTAACCTCCACAACTGTTTCCTTATCACACTTTCAGCACCATTCCATGAGAGCTGTGACACAGGGCCTTCCCATGATACACAAGGTGATTTTATCTTTGTGGATTCACACCAAGAGATACAAGAGTTAGCCTCTTACACCACCCTGTCAATCAAAGATGGAAGCAAGGAAGAAAGAAAGGAAGGAAAGAAGTTTTAAACAATTTTTACAATAGACATGAGTTTTGATTGGCTAATGGCACCAATCTGTTTTACACCATCATTAGACACCAGTAGCATATTGGACACTACATTTTGAATCAGTTATATAAAATTACACAAGGTAAAAGAGTAACAATGCTGAACCCCATAGCAAATAGGACAAAATTTGTTTCATCCCTGTTCCTCCTGGAAGCCAGGAGAACAAATCCATAACCTACACCCTGCCCCGACAGTCCTTCAGTTGGAACTGAAGTGAGAGCTTCCTTCCTGATTCAAATGGATCTGCAGGGACACCAGGAAGGTAGAGTCCTTGAAAGATGTCTTCTGTGATGATGCTGTGAAGAAACTTTTTTCCAAGGGTTGCAGCCTGCAAAACTTGAGAGGTCTTTTATATTGTAGCAAGACAAATCCATCTGTCAATACATCAAGGAATCTTCAGCATTCGAGTTTAAATGAGAAACACAACCTCAAAACATACAAAACTGCTATTGCCAGGTTTCTCACACAGGCACAGAGGTTCTCTGAGCCACCCCCTCAGGTGCTGTCCCTGAAAGAGTTGGCTTAATTGCTTTGAATGGGTCTGTAAGTACCCTTGATTGTTACAACTTCTTTCAAAGCCAAGCTAAACACAAACCCTTTCCCCCAAACCATGTTCCCTGCACACACATATACCCCACCTTATTTTTTGTTTGGAGTCCTTAATGATTCACCCTGAGAACAGGGTGCCCTCTGATCTGACAAACGGACCAACCCCCTGCTGGTATCACGAGATGCCAGAAGGGCAGAGGGTAGAGAACCTCAGGAGTCCTCTCACAAGTCCTTTATTACAGCTTTGCAGAGTCCCCAGCATGACAGAGTCTTAGAGTGTCCTTAACATCACAAGGCCCAGAAGTCCTTAACAGAAGAAGTAGCTAACAGGAGTGGAAGTCCCTAAGCCAATCTCTCTTGCCCAAAGTACCTCATTTTGGTAGACTTTCTTCCTTCTCCCATTGATTCATGGCAGCAGTAGAATCCAGCCCTGTGTACAAACTAAAGCATGCTCCAATCAAAGGTGCCAGCACCTCTGGCTCATGCAGGATCCTGTTCTTGGTTCACACAGGAAAACAACTTTGCAGCTTGGAGTTGGTCAGCAGAGAATCAGAGGCTCTACACATGGCCCAGCAGCTGCCCTTGTTTGCAGAACAGCAGCTGCAGGATAGGAAAGGAGGAGAAGCAGGGAATTCTAAAGCAAGGGATCAGCACCACCTGGCATCCAGCGCTGGCTCACCAGCCCTAAAGGCTTCCCGCAGTGGGGCAGCTCCACACCCCCAAGTTGCTCTCACAGGTTGAGAATTTCCCAGGCCCACCTGCAGTTGCACTTCCTTAGCTGCTTCCCAGTTCCTTGCCCAAGTGCCCTTCTGGTGTTCTCTGCATGTTGGATAGCTCCAGACTGTGCCTGTGGCAGTTATTTGTGGGGAGAGGTCTCTCCAGCTGCAGACCATGACATTTGCACAGGCACTTTCAGCTCCCAATGCAGCATCTTGAGCACAGGGCTTGTGGATTTGTGCAGCAGCTCAGCCAGCTCCAGCTTGCCTAGCAACAGCTCACGGTTCTGCCAGGCACACTGCTGAGAGCTGCAGAATTAAGCTGAGATCCAAATGTAAGACAAACATCCTGGGGGAGCATTTCTGGGCACTGTGCTGAGGCACAGCATCCTTTCTTGCAGTGATTTCACTCTTTACACTCTTAAATATCCTGAAAACTCAATAGTCAAAGAAATCTCTTCCCACTTCTGTGTGGATGGAAAGGCTGAGGGAAGCCCCAGGTGAGCAGGAATCCATCAGGAACAGTGCTGAGCTAGGGAGAAGAGTTTTGGAAGCCCCAGGCCTGCTGGAAAGCAGCAGAGTTCTGTAGTGGAAAGCTGTCAGAAGCCCTCCAAAGGCTTCCAAACACCTCCCTTACATCCCCTCTGCACCCTCCAAAGATTATGAAAACCAATCCTAGAACCCTCCAGCACCCCCCCCCAAACACCTAACATCCCTTGACACAATGAAAAAAAACACTGAGATGTCCCTGAGAACTTCACTTTGACCTCCCTGAACTGGGCACACAGCTCCAGCCCCATTCCTAGGGAGCAAATGTCCTCAGTATTTGGGCATTGTGGGCAGGAATGTCTAAGATACAAACAATCAGGCAGGATTTGGGGAACTTTGGCCTTGTATCAATGAAACTGGGCAATGGACAGATGATTTTTTACCCCAGGGAGACACAGATTGGGGAAGAAGCAGACAAACCCTGGTAAAGCTCTGTCCCGTTCCAATGGCAGCTCTGGCCGTGCCAACTCAGCACTGTAATTGTTCTCATCAGCACTAATTGGTGTTCAGAAGGGCAGGAGGTGTTTGTTCCTGCTGGAGCCCCCAGCCTCTGAGAAATGCAGAAGAAAAAGAGACCATTTGGGTTCAATTTGCTGCAAAAGGCTACTTAGGCAGGTCAGGATGATCCCAATGGAGCCTGGGTGGATCTATTTGTTCCTTCCCCGCAGTCTAGCCTGGTCACCGGTATGGGTGCAGCGATGCTGGCTGAGGTGCCCCTTTTTGGTGAAGCTCTTGCCGCACTCAGCACAGGGGAAAGGCTTCTCTCCGGTGTGGATGCGTCGGTGGATGATGAGACTGGAGCTTCGTTTGACGTTCTTGCCTCACTCCCTGCAGCTGGAGGACTTCTCAGTACTGTGCACCCTGCGGTGCTGGCAAAGGGAGGACCTCTGGGTGAAGCTCTTACCACAGTCGGCACAGCTGTATGGTTTCTCACCACTGTGGATCAGTTGATGCCGGAGGTATGACGTGCTCTTGGTAAAGCTCTTTCCACACGCAGCACAGGGGAACAGATGCTCTCCAGTGTGGATACGGCGGTGGATGGTAAGACTGGAGCTTTGTTTGAAGCTCTTGCCGCAGTCCCTACAGCTGAAGGACTTCTCACTAGTGTGGGTGAGGTGGTGCTGCCTAAGATGAGAGATCCTCCTGAACCGCTTGCCACAGTTGTCACGAGACGGGTTTCTCTCCAGTGTGGGTGAGGCAGTGCTGGGTGAGACTATAGCGCTGGGTGAAGCTCTGCCCGCAGTCAGCACAGGTGAACGGGTTCTCCCCGTGTGGGTGCGGCAGTGCCGAGTGAGCTTGCCACGCTGGGTGAAGCTGCGTCCGCACGCAGCACAGGTGACCGGTTTCTCCCCAGTGTGGGTGCGGCAGTGCTGGATGAGACTATACCGCTGGGTGAACCTCTGGCCGCAGTCAGCACAAGTGAACGGTTTCTCCCCAGTGTGGGTGCGGCGGTGCTGGATGAGCTCAGAGTTCCAGCGGAACCTCTTGCCACAGTCACCACAAACGAAGGGCCGGGAGCCAGGCTGTGGGCAGTGGTGCTTCACTGACTCTGAGCTATCTGGGAAGCTCTGCCCACACTCAAGACACTGATTCAGCTCTTTGGGTGACACTGAGGGACCTGCTCTGGCTTCATCCTCCTCCATACATTCCTCCTGCTCATCCTGGTCACCTTCATCATCATCATTATCCTCCTCTTCATAAATGTCATTCTCAGCATCATCCTCCATCTTGTCCTCTTTTTCCTCCTCAACCTCCTCTACCTTTGTACTGCATATTGGCTTCTCCAACTTGATCTCTGGGTGCTGCTTCTTGCCTGGGTCCTTCTGTGAGGCCATACTGTGGGAGGGGTTACAGCTCTGCAATAAAGAAGATGGAAGCACCTGAGCCCAGGATCTCAAACCCTCAGATCCTGCCTAGGTCATGACAGTCCCTGACTCCCAACACCCAGCTGGAGGAGAGAGTACAGAGGGGACCTCAAACCTTCAGTTTCTGCCACAGTGTGGGCTCAGACCTCCAATACCTGTGCTGAGACCCCAGGTTCCTGTGATCAGTGCCCTGAGGTACCCTGAGGCTTACAAGTGGTCTTGTCCCACTCTCCTCGAGCCTGGTGGCATTGGCAGGGTGGTTCCTGGTCCAGCCCTGTCCTTTGAACTCAGACAATGGAGGCAGCACCACTGAACAAGGAACACCAAACCACCTCCAACCTTCTCCCACCACCCTCCAGATCCCAACCCCCAAACATCATCCCCTGATCACAACTCACCCCCCGCAGCCTGGAGCATTCCTCAATTCCCACAACACCTGATGTGCCTCAGAGCTCCTGGAGAGTGAAATATGCTGGACAGGAGGAGGTGGTGGAGGCTGGGAGCTGCCCTGGGGGCCTAGGATCCTGCTGTTAACCCACTCTGGGTTTCTTACCTGTTGGGTTTTTCCAAGCACAAATCTGCAAACTCTGCTCTTCCCCAGCACACAGGGGCAGGGATGATGGAGAGAGGACTCAGCCCCTGCCACAGAGAAGCAAAGGGCTCAGAGGATAGCACAGACCTGCAAGGGATGGCTCAGCACTGCCCAGGACCAGGCAGCACAGCTCAGCCTTGCTGGGGGCAGCTCCCAAGCCCAGCAGCACAGCCACAGCACACAGCCAGGGCTGATCAAGATGGGAGGCCTCAGCAAGTGCAGACTCAGCTCCTTGCCCAGCACACAGCTGCAGGCCAGCACCACAACACAGCTGCCTCCACACAGCCTCTCCCAGGCCTTGCCTAAAGCTTCCTCCCACTGCCTGCCCAGGCCTCTGCTGCCTGCAGCTGCATTTGACAGCACATCTTGCCCTGGACCCAGCTCTCCTCCCTGGCCCTGCCCCCACCACACCCACTCTGTGCTCAGCTCTGCCCTGCACACCTCTCTAATGACCACTCCAAACTCCCAGAAGTTCCTAATAGCACCCAAAAAGCCTTTGAAATCTCACTGCTAAGATCCTTGGGGAGCTTTGGAGGAGGTTTTGTCTTTTCAAAACTCTTCAAATCTGCCTGAAAAATCATCCAAACATCTTCAGAAGTCACCAAATCCCTTCAGAACTGCTCAGAAACTCAGCTGGAGTGCACAGAGCCCTGAGGCTGATGCAGATCTTGGGACCAGGAACCTCTGGGGCTGGGTTTTGCCCTGGGCTGGGGGTTGGGGAGGGCTCTGTGAGGCTGCCTGTGGGGTTGGGAGGCCAGGAGGATTCCTGGGGTTGGGGGAGGGTTTGTGGGGTTGGGGGTCAGTGGGTCTGGAGGAAGCTCTGGGGGGAGATCGGGGGGAGCCCCTGGGGCTTGGCTTGGGAGCTGCTGGGGTTCTGCTGGGGGTGTCTGTGGGGTACAGCAGCACTCTGTAAGGTTATGGGATGGGGGCTGGGCAGTCATGGGGGGGCTGTAGGTTTCTGGGGAGGTTTGTGGGGTTGGGGGTGGTCAATCTGGGTTGGGAGGGGAAATCTGTGGGGTTCTGATGGGGGCTGTGGGATTGGATCCCTGGGGGTTGAGGGTTGCAATCAGGATCCTTCGGAGCTCATGGGGGGAAAGCTGTGGCTGGGATTAGAATCCACTGGGGCTGGGGGGGGGCTGGGGGATTCTGGGGCTCTGGAATGTTTGGGGGTTTGATGGGGCCTGGATGACCCTGGCACACTGGGTAGGGCAGGAGCCACCCAGGCACCACAGGCCCTGATGAGTCCCCAGCTGTGCCCCCACCCAACAGCAGCTGCAGGAGGGGCTGGGGGTGGATCCTCCCCCTCCAGCCAGGACAACAAAAGGCTCAAGGCCAAGGGGGAGAAGCTGAAGCAGAAGCTGGCAGCCAGCAAACACAATCTGGGGGTGGGAGAGGTGTTCTGGGCAGGGGGGCTGTGGGTTTGGGGTGATTCTCCGCCCAGCTCTGCAGAAGGCCCAGCACCAGGGGCAGGCATTGTGCTGCCAGCCCAAGGGCTGAGGCAGGAGCACCCCTGGCTGCTGGCCCAGCACAGCCAGCTGCAGGCACTGGCACTCGGGGTGGGGTTAAAGCCCTGAACGCCCCAAGCAGCCTCCCCCAGCTCCCTGTGCCACCCCAGGCAGCCCATGCTGCACCCTGCCACAAGCAGGAGGAGCCAAAAATGCCCCCAGGGAAACCACAACAAAAGCCTGAGAGCTAAAATGCCTCCCTGGGACCCTCAGTTACCTCCCTGCACCCCAAAGCTATCCCAAAGGAACCAACAATGGTCCCCAACACCCAGGCAGCAGGAAAGGACTCCCCCACCCCCAAGGGACCCAGCACTGGGGGGGGGCTGTAGAGGGATTCTGGGGGGCAGGGCCCATGGCAGTGCCATTTGGGACCCTGCCTGACCTGGGGGCAAGAAGACTTGGGGGGCAGCAACATTTGGGGACCCTCCTGTTCTTCCCAACCCACTCCAGCTGGGCACTCCTCCAGTGCCACCCAAGTTGGGGACCCCATTGCCCTGGGGGTACTCCCCCCACCTCCTGGCCTCCTCTCACCAGTAGCCTCTCTCCAAATGGGGGCTCCTGCCCAGGAGGCCACCCCAGCCCCAAGCCCTGGGCTCACAGACCAGGCCAGGCCAGGCTCTGAGGTGCCCTCTGGCCAAGCCAAGCTGAGTCCAGCACCAAGCCACTGCTGGACCCCCCTGGACCCTTCCTTGGACCCCCCCAGCAAGGGCAGCGCTCAAGGAGGTGTCCTGCAGCTTGTGCAGGGATGAGAGCAGCTGAGGAGAGAGGGGAGAAGGCAAAGAGAGGGCAGAGAATGACCAGCAGAGAGCTCAGCACCACCCCAGGCTCCCATCCAGGCTGCCAAGGTGCTGCTGGGCACCCACCGGGCTTGGCTGGGGGCAGGGCACCACTGCCAGCTGCAAGTAGCCAAAGGGGCAAGCTGGGCACACTGGGCACACTCCCACCAGGGGGAGGCAGCAGCACAGCACCACAAGGAACCCCCAAACACACCCACCCCGACCCAGACCCACACACAGCTCCCCACAACCGCACCCACCCCCTCGCACCACCCCACCACTCCCCACTCCAAGCCTCACCACCCCGACCCACACCACACCCACACACAGCCTCCCCCACCACCACCAACTCCTACCCCCAAACCCACACAGCCCCACGGGCTCCTCACCAGCCCCTCACACGCCCCTCTCCGACCCCAAGCCCCCACCCAACCTCACGCACGCCCCCACAACTCCACAGCCCCCAACAACCACCCCCCACAGCCCCACCCACACCAGCCCCACACCTCACCGAGCCCTCCTCAAGCCCAGCTCCAGGACACAGCCCTCAGCCCCACCGCAGCCCAATGCCAACCCCACCAGCCGCTCCCCCAAGCCCCAAGGGATCCCCACCCCAGCAGCCCCCACTCTGCCCCGCGCCTGCTCACACCTACCCCACAGCCCAGGCCAAAGGGCCGCACAGCAGCAGGAAGAGGAAGGAGGAAGAGCTCGGAGCAGAGGCAGCTGCCGACTGCCGTCCCCTGCAGCCTCCTGGCAGCCTGGGCGAGCAGAGAGCGATGCAATGGAGGCCCCGAACCGCCCACGTTGCAGCCCAGCCCAGGCGGGGGCTGGGGCCGCAGAGGAAGCCCCGCCCACGCCCGGGCAGCCGCAGCCAATCACAGACGCCGGATTACCCCAACCCCGCCTCCAAGTCCCAGCGGGGAGCTGCGGCCCTGGCTCCGCGCGGGGCATGCCGGGAGGTGCAGCTCTCAGCCAGGGCGGCGCCGTCTGGGCTGAGCTGCGCTGCGGGGGCAGGGCTGGGGCACAGCAGCTCCGCAACAGCTCTGACCCAGCAGCTGCGCACAGCTCCCAGGAGCTTTGGCTCAGCTCGGAAAGGTTGCGCAGAGGTTTCCAGGAGCTCTGCATAGCTGAGGAGGATTTTGTTCGCTGAGGAATCTCTGCAGGGTTGGGAACCCAAAACCTCTTCCCAGCCTCTCCCAAACTCTTGCAAAGAGATTTCGATGCCTCCCGAGGGGGCTTGGGGCAGCTCCGGGGGATCTGAACGGCTCGGGAAGAGTTTTTCTGTCGCCTTCCAGAGTTTCCAGCAGGTGCTGAGGACTTTTCCGGCAGTTTTCAGCCTTTTGCAGCATTCCTGAAGGATGTTGAAGACTGCAAGAAGCCAGAGCCTGGCTGAGAGCTCTGCAGAATCAGTTTGCAGGAGCTTGGCAGCCATGGGGATGAGGTTCTGGAATTGGTTTGGATTCGTTTGGGCACTTTTAATCATTTCCCGAAGCTCTGTGGATTATTTCCAGCCCCTTTTCCTTCCTTTTGAAGCTATTTTCCTCATTTTGGGCTGATTTTAATGGGTTTTGGGGAGACTTTGCTTAGCCTCAGGCATTTTGAATGACTTCTGAGGATAGTTTGAGTATTTTCATCTCCTTTTTCATGATTACTGAAGACATTTTGATCATTTTCAGGCCTTTTCAATGATTTTTTTTTTGAGATATTTAGACCATTTTTTGGTTTTTCTAATGATTTTGAGGTATTTTCATTATTCCCAGGCCCTTTCAATGATTTTTGAAGTATTCTTACTCATGTCAGGCCCTTTTAGTGAGTTTTTTAAGACATTTTGATTACTTTTGTGGATACTTGATGTTTTTCTACAAGATTTTGATTCGTTTCAGGCCCTTTGAATGATCTTCAGAGAGATTTGGATCATTTTTAAGCCATTTTTTACAAAGCATTTTGAGTGCCAAAAAACCAACTCCTTAAAATCCTCAAGTCTTCAAACACTAAGGTGAGCATTAAAACTCCAGCTGAGTTATAGCCACCCTGGGTTTCAAATGTTTCCATGAGCAATCACAGAATCGGTTCTGGGAGCTCTGTGCTTTGCCTTGGCAGGGAGGTGAGGGAGACAAATATCTGCTGCTCAGCACTGACTAGGTCCAGCCCATGGCTGTGGTCATAGCATCATAGAATCAGTCAGGGTTGGAAGGGACCACAAGGATCATCTAGTTCCAACCCCCCTGCCATGGGCAGGGACACCCCACACTTGATCAGGCTGGACAGAGCCTCAGCCAGCCTGGGCTTAAACACCTCCAGGGACAGGGCCCCAACCACCTCCCTGGACAACACATTCCAGGGCTTCACCACTCTCATGGGGAAGAGCTTCCTCCCCACCTCCAGCTTCATTCCATTCCCCCTAGTCCTATCACTCCCTGAGATCCTGAGCAGTCCCTCCCCAGCCTTCCTGGAGCCCCCTTCAGATCCTGGAAGGCCACAATGAGGTCACCTCGGAGCCTTCTCTTCTCCAGACTGAACAGCCCCAACTCCTTCAGTCTGTCCTCACAGGAGAGGTGCTCCAGCCCTCTGCTCATCCTCCTGGCCCTTCTCTGGACACCTTCCAGCACCTCCAGGTCCCTCTTGTCATAGGGGCTCCAGAACTGGAGGCAGGACTCCAGGTGGGGTCTCCCCAGAGCTGAGCAGAGGGGGAGGATCACCTCCCTTGCCCTGCTGGCCACACTTCTCCTGCTGCAGCCCAGGAGCTGATTGGCTTTGCAGGCTGCAAGTGCACACTGAGAGCTCCTGGTGAGCTTCTCCTCCCCCAGCACCCCCAAGGCTCTCTCCTCAGGGCTGCTTTCCAGCCAGTCACTGCCCAGCCTGGATTTGTGCCTGGGATTGCCTCGACCCAGATGCAGGACCCTGCCCTTGGTCTTGTTGAACCTCCTGAGGTTGGCTTGTGCCCACCTCTCCAGCCTGTCCAGGTCCCTCTGGATGGATCCCTTCCCTCCAGCCTGTCTGCTGCACCACACAGCTTGGTGTCAGACAGCTTGGGGTCATTGCATCATAGACTGCTGGGATGGTAGGGGCTGGAAAGGAGCTCTGGAGAGGAGGTTCAATCCCCCTGCCAGAGCAGGATCCCCTGGGGCAGGTCCCACAGGAACGCATCCGGCTGGCTCTGGAAGCTCTCCGGCAAGGGGCACTGCAGGGCCTCTCTGGGCAGCCTGCTGCAGGGCTCCAGCACCCTTCCAGCCAAGAAGTTTCTCCTCATGGTGAGGTGGAGCTTGCTGTGTCCCAGCCTGGATCCATTGCCCCTTGTCCTGCCCCAGGACACCATTCCAGAGGGCCTGGCACCACCTTCTTGACAGCCAGCTGGATGTTTTTCCAGGCCTGGCCCTTCCCAGCCTAAAGGAGTAAGAATCACAGAGTGCCTGTGGCTGGAGAAGACCTTTCAGGTGCAGGTCAGCCATGCCCTGACCCTGGCACTGTGCCAGAGCTGAGGAGGTCCTTTGGTCAATAGTATTTTGCTGTGGGCTGAGGACCATAGAGATGATTCCTCCAGCAGTGGCAGAGAGCAGCAAGGGGCTGGGCAGTGGCCAGAGGGTGGGCAGAGGCCATGGTGAATTGTTCTGCCATCCCATAATCCCTGCAGCTGCCCTGGAAGCAGAATGCACAGCCAGCTCCTCCCCTCTGCTCCCTCATCTCTCCCCTGGCTGGGTGGCAGCTGTTGGCTCTCCTGGTTGGAGGGGGAGAGGAGGGGGGAGAGGAGGGGGGAGAGGAGGGGGGAGAGGAGGGGGGAGAGGAGGGGGGAGAGGAGGGGGGAGAGGAGGGGGGAGAGGAGGGGGGAGAGGAGGGGGGAGAGGAGGGGGGAGAGGAGGGGGGAGAGGAGGGGGGAGAGGAGGGGGGAGAGGAGAGGATTAACCAGGTTGGAAGAGCCCTTTGAGATCATCAAGTCCAACCTCTCACCCAGCACCATCTGATCAACTCAACCATGGCACCAAGTGCCTCATCCAGGCTCTTCCTAAGCACCTCCAGGGATGGAGACTCCACCACCTCCCTGGGCAGCACATTCCCATGGCCAATCTCTCTCTCTGTATAAAGAACTTCTTCCTAAAACCAAGCCTAAACCTCCCCTGGCACAGCTTGAGACTGTGTCCTCTTGTTCTGGTGCTGCTTGCCTGGCAGAAGAGCCCAACCCCCACCTGGCTCCAGCCTCCCTTCAGGGAGCTGCAGACAGCAATGAGGTCTGCCCTGAGCCTCCTCTTCTCCAGGCTCAGCAACCCCAGAGCTCCCTCAGCCTCTCCTCCCAGGGCTGTGCTCCACCCCCAGTGCCAGTGCCAGCCCCGCCTGGTGCTGAGTGCGGGCAGCAGGGCTGGGATGAGAGTTGCACTCTGGACCCCGTCCCTCCCGGCCGCTCTCTGACACCTCACCGCCCCCCCCCCATTGCTGTCCCAATGCACATCCTGCACAGCACAGACTGCAAACAGCCAAGAGCTTCAGGAGCCAACCCCGCGGCCCCCAGCCCCGCCGGCACCCCCCTGCCCCTGGCCCAAGCCAAACAGAACAATTCCTCACCCTCCCCAAGCCTGCCCCAGCCCCACGGAGCCCCCTGCCCCCCGCGCCCCTCCCGACCCCCAACTCCGCACACGCCCCCGGCAGCCCCACGCAGCCAGAGCCTTCCCCGCTGCGCTGGCGCCGCCCTCAGCGCTCCCCGGCCCCCTCAGCCCCTCCCGCCCCGCCGCAGCTCACCAGCCGGCAGCTGCCGCTCGCCCGCCAGCACCTCCGGCACTTCTCCCGCGCTCCGGCCCCGCTGCCGCTCCCCACGGGGCAGCACCAATGGCGGCCGCGGCCGGCAGGGGCAGCTCCTGGCTGGGCCTCGGCAGCGCCCAGGGGGAGGAGCTGCCGCGCTCCCGCCGCCTCTCATTGGCTAAGGCTGCCCGGCCGTGGGCGGGGCTTCCTCTGCGGCCCCAGCCCCCGCCTGGGCTGGGCTGCAACGTGGGCGGTTCGGGGCCTCCATTGCATCGCTCTCTGCTCGCCCAGGCTGCCAGGAGGCTGCAGGGGACGGCAGTCGGCAGCTGCCTCTGCTCCGAGCTCTTGGTCCTTCCTCTTCCTGTTGCTGTGCGCCCCTTTGTCCTGGGCTGTGGGGTAGGTGTGGGCAGGCGCGGGGCAGAGTGGGGGCTGCTGGGGTGGGGATCCCTTGGGGCTTGGGGGAGCGGCTCGTGGGGTTGGCATTGGGCTGCGGTGGGGCTGAGGGCTGTGTCCTGGAGCTGGGCTTGAGGAGGGCTCGGTGAGGTGTGGGGCTGGTGTGGGTGGGGCTGTGGGGGGTGGTTGTTGGGGGCTGTGGAGTTGTGGGGGCGTGTGTGAGGTTGGGTGGGGGCTTGGGGTCGGAGAGGGGGCGTGTGAGGGGCTGGTGAGGAGCCCGTGGGGCTGTGTGGGTTTGGGGGTAGGAGTTGGTGGTGGTGGGGGAGGCTGTGTGTGGGTGTGGTGTGGGTCGGGGTGGTGAGGCTTGGAGTGGGGAGTGGTGGGGTGGTGCGAGGGGGTGGGTGCGGTTGTGGGGAGCTGTGTGTGGGTCTGGGTCGGGGTGGGTGTGTTTGGGGGTTCGTTGTGGTGCTGTGGTGCTGCCTCCCCCTGGTGGGGGCAGCTGCAGGCCCCCTTTGGCTGCTGCTGTGTTGCAGGCGGAGCCATTGGTGGGCTGCAGGGGCTGTCCCTGGCCCTGTGTCCCTGTGTCCCTGTGCTGGGGGCTGGGCTGGCAGCAGAGCTGAGGTGGCAGCGGCGCTGTGGGGGCTGCTGTGTGCAGGAGAGGTGGTGGTGAGCGTGGGGTGTGGCTTGCAGCAGAGGCTGCTGTGGGGGTGTGTGGGGGAGCCCTGGGGGTTTGGAGGCTTTGTGCTGGCAGGTGCCGGGCGGCTGCTGTGCTGAAGGGCAGCGGCTGGGCTGAGGGCCAGGCGCGGGGGGGAGCTGTGGGCAGGCTGTGTGCTGGGTGCCGTGGGGGTGTCAGGCGTGGGTGCTGTGCTGAGCCTGAGCTTGGGAGCGCCTGGGGCTGGTGTCAGCTGTGGGGCGGTTTGGCTGTGCTGGGGGTGGTGGCATCCAAGGCCTCTGTGCCCCCCAGCCCCTTCCTGTGGGGCTCTGCTGTGCCCTTGTGCCAGGGGTGCCTCTGCCTGCCCTCGGGCACAGGGCTGTGTCCATCTCTCTGCAGGTGTCTCTGTGTTCCCCAGCTGGGCTCTGCTGGATGTTTAGATCCAGCTCTGCATTTCTCTTCCAATTCCAGCAGAGCCTTTTCATTTTACTTCCTTTGGGAGACAAATTATTTCTCTTTAAGCTGAGACCCATTTACATTTGGCTCCTCCTGCCCACCCCTGGCAGTGGCTTTTGCAATGAGCTTGGGAGGCTCTTCCTTAGTTGCATTTTTCCTCTCCACCTCTGCTCTTTTGGTTGTTTCTGTCCTGTTCCTCTGCTCACTCCTGCAGGAGGAAGCTGAGCTGTCCCTGGCCTGTTTCCTGTTATCTGTCCATGGTCTTAGATAAGCATTGCCTGCCTCTGGGCACTGCCTGCCCCTGAGCAGTGCCTTTGTGCTTGACAGCTTCCTTCCTGCAGGGCAAGCAGCCCTGGAGCCTCTAAACACACAGTGCAAGGTTCCTGTCTTGCCTTCTTTCAGTTCACAGATGAGAAGCACCTCAGGATCCAAGTCCTGTCCCTCAGACCTCTTGGCTTCCATACATTCATTGAGTTCCTGTTATTGAGGTTTCCAGCCCTCGCTCCAGCTCCTGCTTTCTGCTTTAATCCCTTGTTTTGCTGTAGGTAAATCTCCAATTACTCTGAGGTCCCTGCCCATGGCAGGGGTTTGGAACCAGATGATCCTTGAGGTCCTTTCCAACCCCAACAGTTCTATGATTCTAAACAGATTAACACAAACAGATCAATATCAAAACTCTTCTGAGTTGCTAAGAGTCTGTCAGAGATTTCATGAAATTTCCAGAGGTGTTGAACAGTCCTGAAGGCATTTATTGACTTCTGAAGATATTTGGGGGAGTTTTGAAGACATTTGGATGATTTCTTCAGGCATATTTGAAGAGTTTTGAGACCACAAAACTCATTTAAATCTCTCCATTGATCTTGAAAGAGAGAGTCCCAAGCTTCTCTGGCTGGCTTTGGGAACTTCTAGGAGGTAGGAAGAGTTTTTAATGATTTTTAGCTGCCTTTAAGAAGCTCAGAGAGATGTTGATGATTTTTAATGCAGTTTGAAGCCTGTAGAAGCCTTTTTCTAGAGTCTTGAAGGCTAAAGCAGGGCAGGAACTCATGAAAATCTCCACCCAAGGAGTTTTCTGAGCTCTGAAGAGATTTTCTTCACTCCTGCAGAGTTTTTTGGAGTAATGAAGAGATTCTGGAGAGGTTTCAGGCAGTTTTAAACATTTCCCAGTGTTTTTGAAGCATGAAAGGAGCCCAGAGACTCCCCAAAATCTCCTTGAAATGAGTTGGAAGAGTTCTGAACAGATCTGAATGACTCCTGAAGAGCTTTGAACAGTTTGTGAAGAGATTTGGATGATTTTTCAGGTGGTCGTGAGCATTGTGAAGCATTTTTGAAGGATGTTGAATGCTTCAAGTGGTTCTTCTCCCTCCATCATATCTCCACTTTGGGGCTGAGCAACTGCAGAGCTTGCAGATCAGCTCCTTGGGACAGCCCAGCAAGTGAAGAACACAGACTGGGTCAACAGTTGGCACCACAGCCCCACAGTGACTCCTTTGGTGCCTCCCAACCTCCTCCAGAGCCTCCTACCCAGCACATTTCAGCCCTCTGGGGGCTCTGAGTGACATCAGCTGTGGTGGGAGTCTGGGGCCTCACAGGCAGGTGAGGGTTCGTTGTGTGGGTCAGTGCTGCTGCCTCTGCTGTCTGAGCCATGAGAGACTGAAGGAAAGGGCCTGGGCTGGGAACCACCCTGCCAGTGTTGCAGAGCTTGGGAACAGGGTGAGTGAGAGAGCTCCATAAGTCCCAGGGTGTCTCAGCACCCCCAGCACAGGAAGCCAGGGTCTCAGCACAGGTATTACAGATCTGACTCCCCCAGCATGGCAATAACTGGGAGTTTTTGAGAGCCTTTCTCCATTGCTTGCCCCATCCAGGTGTTGAGTATTGGGAGGTGTCAGAGGCTATCATGACCCAGGCAGGATCTCAGGGTTTGAACTCCTAGGCTCAAGTGCTTTCATGGTCCTTATATCACAGCTGTGACCTCTTCCCCCACCAGCATGGCCTCCCAGAAGGACCCAGACAAGAGTTGGGAGAAGAAGTTCTCAAAGAACAAGTTTGAGCAGAAAAATTGCAGCTCCAAGGGACAGGAGGAGAAGGGCAACATGGATGATGAGGAGGAGGAGGGCATCATGGAGGATGATGATGAGGAGGAGAATGATGACTATGAGGACAAGGATAATGATGATGAGGAGGAGAATGATGACTATGAGGATGAGGATAATGATGAGGAGGAAGGTGACCAGGATGAGGAGGAGAAGGAATCTGCAGAGGAGGATGAAGCCAGAGCCGGTCCCTCTGTGCCACTCAAGCAACTGAATCAGTGCCCTGAGTGTGGGCAGAGCTTCCCACCTGGCTCAGAGCCACTGAAGCACCACTGCCCCCACCCTGGCACCCGGCCCTTTGTCTGTGGTGACTGTGGCAAGAAGTTCAGACAGAGCTCCATCCTCATCCGACACTGCCTGACCCACACTGGCAAGAAACCGTTCACCTGTGCTGACTGCGGCCACAGCTTTAGACGACTCTCTGACCTCACAATCCACCGCCGCATCCACACCGGGGAGAAGCCTTACAGCTGTGCTGATTGCGGACAACGCTTCAGACATAGCTCTGCCCTCACCAACCACTGCCGCACCCACCGCGGTGAGAGGCCGTACAACTGTGATGACTGCGGCAAGAGCTTCACTCGCAAGTCTTCCCTCTGGCAGCACCGCAGTGTGCACAGCAAAGAGAAGGCCTTCACCTGCAGGGACTGTGGCAAGAGCTTCAGGCGCAGTTCCTCCCTCACCATCCACCGCCGCATTCACACTGGAGAGAAGTTGTTCCCCTGTGCTGAGTGCGGCAAGAGCTTCACCACCAGCACTCTCTTGATCCAGCACCAACTCATCCACAGTGGCGATAAACTGTACAGATGTGCTGACTGCGGCAAGAGATTCGGCCGCAGCTCCGCCCTAACCAGTCACCACCGCACCCACACGGGTGAGAGACCTTACAGCTGCGCTGACTGTGGCAAGAGTTTCACTCAGAAATCTTCCCTTACCCGGCACCGCAGTGTGCACAGCACTGAGAAGGCCTTCACCTGCAAGGACTGTGGCAAGAGCTTCAAAACCACCTCCAGCCTCACCATCCACCGCCGCCTCCACACCGGAGAGAAGTTGTTTCCTTGTGCTGAGTGTGGCAAGAGCTTTACCACGAGCACTGCACTCAGCCAGCATCAACTCATCCTGAGATGAGAAACCCTACAGCTGTGCCGACTGCGGCAAGAGCTTCACCTGCATCTACAACCTCTCCAGGCACCATTGTGTGCACACGGGGGAGAAAGCTTTCACCTGTGATGACTGCGGCCAGAGCTTCAGCAGCACTTCGTGTCTAACCAAGCATCGCCTCAGCCACACCAGTGACCAGCCCCAAGAGCAGGGGAGGTACAAATAGATCTACCCAGGGTCTACTAGGGTAATTGTGATCCCCTGAGAAGGCTTTTCCAGCACCAAAATCACCTCTTTTCCCTCTGCATTTCTCAGAGGCTCCAGCAGGAACACACACCTCCTGCCCTTCTGAACACCAATTAGTGCTGATGAGAACAATTGCAGTGCTGAGTTGGCACAGCCACTGGAGCTGGGCTGAGCTTTGCCAGGGTTTGAATGGTTCTTCCCCCTTTCTTTGTGCCTCCTTGGGGTAAAAGCCTCTCTGTCCATTGCCTAGTTGTGTCAATAAAAATCCCAAACTCACCAAATCTTGTCTGTTTGCTTTTATTTTAGATATTCCCTAGGAATGGGGCTGGAGCTGTGTGCCCAGTTCAGGGAGGTCAAAGTGAGGTTCTCAGAAGAGTCTTGAGAGTGTCTTGCTAGGGGCAGTCTCAGGGGTATCTCAGAGGGTTTTTTTCAGGGGGGTGTCAAGGGATGCTAGGTGTTTGGAGGGTGTCTTGAAGGTCAAACCCCAGAACATGCCCTAGCCCAGACAGCTGTGAAATCTGTGTGCCCCTGGCCATGCTTGGCTATGCTCCATCCTATAGGTGCAGTTTTCAGGGTTCTGTGTTACCAAAGGGAATGAATTGTCTTGGGACAGTATTTAAACCAGCCAAGGAGTTAGACAGCTTGCCTTGTTCTCACCCAGACAGCACCAAGAGCCAAATGCTGCCAGAGTTGCAGCTGAAGAGCCTGCACCAACAGGCAGCAACTACACCCAGGCCTCACACCTGGACCAAGACAGAAATGGGAAAAGCTCCAAGAGAACTGAATCCCAGAAGAGGCTACGGCCTGGCAACAGAGCACATGAGAGGCCCTTAGCCCTCTCTGAGCCAAAGGCAAGCTCTTAGATCAAGCAATTCATCCACAAATGATACAAATTCAGCAATCTGTGACCACCCTTCATGATTTGCAGAAATTACTGGGAACCATAAACTGGGTAAGACCCTTGCTAGGTCTCAGCACAACTCTGCTAGTTCTCTTATTTGACTTACTGAAGGGGGACCCTGACCTTTTATCTCCTCGATGCTTGACTGCAAAAGCACAACCTGCACTGAAGCAAGTGGAGCTCACCATCGCCAGGGGAACAAGCCCATCGGGTAGCAGAAGCAGCACCTGTCAGCATTTATGTGCTTATCTCCCAAGGTCATCCTCTAGCTCTCACAGCACAATGGAATGAACACTGGCCACATCCTTTGCATTTTCTGGAATGGGTATTTTTACCATTTCACCCAAAGCAAACAGTGAGCACTCAAATGGAGCTGGTTGCTCAGTTGTGTGCAAAGCCAGGCAACGGTGTGTTCAACTCTTAGGACCAGACCCTGCCACTCTGACATTGTCTTTAATGTCAGAACATCTGGACTGCTGTATGGCACACAGCCCTGAGTTGCAAATGGCCCTGATAGATTACCCAAGGAAGGTTTTGCTGCATGCTAGGCACATCGATTTTTGCAGCTACGTGGAGGGCTGCAAGGAGTGGAACCAACTTGGTTCTCCGTGACACCAGTCCCAGGAAAGACAATCTTCACTGATGGTTCAGGGAAAACAGGGAAAGCAGTTGCTGTCTGGCAACAAAAGGGGAAGTGGCAGGAGCTCCTAGCCTATCAGGATGGTTCACCTCAGCTCCTGGAGTTAAAAGCTGTGGCAATGACCTTTACTAAGTGGCCTAACAAGTCCATAACCATTGTCACTGACTCGCAGTGTGCTTGTAACCTTGTGCAGTGGTTGGACCAGGCACTGCTGAAGGAGGTTAACAACAAATCTTTGTTTAATTTGCTAAAAGCCCTATGGCTTGTGCTGCAAAGTCAACAGAACCATTCTATGTGCTGCATGCTCATAGCCACACAGGGCTGCCAGGATTTGTGTCCAAGGGAAACACCACAGCTGATGCCCTGATGGTGCCTGTCTGGCCTGTGCCTATGTCTGATGTGGCAGCAAGCAGCTCAATCCCATGCCTTTTTCCACCAAGGGGCTCACACACTGCAGAGGCAGTTTAGCATATTGTTGTCTTCAGCAAGAGATATTGTGGCCTCTTGTGCAGATCGTCAACATTTCTTCCCCCACCCAGCCAGCTGGTGTCAATCCCAGGGGACTACAGAGCCTACAGCTATGGTAATCTGATGTTACTCACATGCCCGAGTCTGGGCCTTTGAAATATGTCCCTGTCTCAGTTGACACATTCTCTGCTGGGATATGGGCTACCCTACAGGGTGGTGAAAAGGCCTGAGATGGAATTATGCCCTGGAGAAAAGCTTTTTCTGCCCCAGGCATTCCACAGCAAACCAGAGCTGATGTCGGCCCCGGCTATGTCACCTCTAGACCACAAGCGTTTGTACGCCAGTGGGGGGCTCCTCATGTTCCCAGCACACCCCACTGCCCCACAGGACAGGCTATAACTGAACCTGCCCATCACATTCTTCAAACTATGCTTGAAAAGCAGAAAGGGGGAATGCTGGGGGAGACACCACACAGCAGGCTGTGGAAAGCTGTCTATACCCTGAATAAACATCTTTCAGAGTGGTATGAACCCTGTCACAGTAACTCATTTCTTGTCATTGCAGTCTGTGAGCAATCCTTTGGCAAAAAAGGCCCCAGTGTGGGTCTGCAATTTACAGACCCTTGACTGGGAAGGCTCCTGGGATCTTGTGGCCTGGGGCCATGTGTTTCCACAGGTGCCAGGGTCCAGCAGATCCCTGCTTGTTGTGTTCAGCCTACTCCAGAGCATGGTCAATGGAAACAATGCCCTGAGCCCACATCCACTAACTCCATGGGATAGCAAAACATTTGGGCAGCACTGCTGCATGCATTAAATCAAACCTGGAATTTAAATGCCTGTCAAGATTAAATTGTAGCACAACAGTAAGGTGCTTTGAGCATCAGGACATGTGGGATGATAATTTGTTCTTGGCCTCATTAGAGCTTCAAGAATTAGATATTTCAGGGACCATACAGGCAGAAAGCTGTGTGTGCCTGCAGCATAGATCTGGAGCTGATCTAGTACTATGATCTTTAATCACACTCACTTTGCCTTAAAGCCATGCAGACTTAGGCTAACAGCTGAATGAGATGATCATGGAGGTATGAAGAACAAAGCTGAACACACAGCAGCCAGGATAATCTTGCTTCAAATTGCTACAGCAAAGCACCAGCTCAGCTAAGGGAACTGGCATCTTGGGTTGCAAAACAAGACAAGGAAACATCAAAAGTCTTGCTTGAATTAGCCACTGATGAGGACAGTGTCAGCCATGCCAGGCTGCAAAATCGAGCTGCTGTTGGTTCTTTGTTATCAGCTCACAGTCAGGGCTGGGCAGAATTTGATGATCTGTGTGGTACACACTGAAGTGATCATTCTAAACATAGACATAAGAGTATTGCAAACTGGGTTGTGAATATTGCTGATTGGATTAATCCTGGTGTTGGCAGTGCCCTGTTCATTCTCATGTCTGCAAAGGGCCCTGCAGAAGAGAATGAGCCCTGGGCAAACAGGAGGAATTGTAGATAAAGCAGGGGGCCATGGGCAGCTTTAACCTTGAACTAAGCAGAGCTCTGCCCTTGAATCAGGAATGTAAACAACTCCAGGAAAGAAGATCTGTGAACAACAAAGGAAGAAACAGAGATAACTCCCCAGGCTACCAAAAGGGGGAGAGAGGTGTCTGGACACCAAGCCTAAACTTAAGTACAAAGGGCATATGGACACAGAAAGAAAAATATATAAGCCATGATGTGTATGAATCAAGTAGCCTCTGCTGAGGGCTGGTGCTTGAGCACATCTTGGTGTCATCCTTTCTCTTGGCCACCAACACTGCACAGCCTTAGCTGTTGAGTTTTTCCAGTTCTCTGAGTCCCTTCTTATTGTTGTTGGTTTGGAGAACCTTGAGTTTTCCCTTCCATCAGCTAGCCAGGAGAAGTTCTCCTCACCTTTCACTGCCAGTTTTGGAATCTCTTGGCTTTGTCACAAGACATTGGTTTGGTCACCAGCTGTGTTAAGACTTTTCCCTTCACCTTCTGTGGCAGTGGAGGCTGGGTGCCTTCTATTCCTGCCACATAAGCTACACCTCCTGTGTCCAGAGGGTCCACCTGCATAAGGTGGACACAGGAAACAGCCTATTTCATACCCATAATATCCTGCACCCTCAATGTCACAAGACATTGGTTTGGGTTTGCACTTCAGAGGCTGTGTAGACTTAATTCATCTTCTAAAATCTGTTTGTGCATTCATCCCAGATATTGAAGGGAAAGAGCTGCAGGCATGGGACAGTGTAGGACAGGCTGCAGAAGGGGTGGCCAAGGGCTCTGGCAAGGCTGAGAGGCCCAACAGGACCAAGGTCTTTGTGCCCTTGGCTCTGGCAGTTGCCTCTGCCACCAAGGCCTGGGAGGAGAAACTTTGCTTTGAGGCTTTGAGGTTCTTCTAGACCAAGGGCAGTGGTCAGGGCTTGGCCTTTCTGCTTCACAGACCAAAGGCAAGTTTTTCTGCCCTGTACTTTGCCTTTGTCTCCCTGCAATCCTGGCCTCTAACAAGCTGCTCTGATGAGTCCCTGGGGAGCCTTTGTCAGTAACAAGCCTCAGTGAGGCCAATCAGTGCTTCAAGGTACTTTGGAGTTTTCTTCTGCCTTGGACTTCTTGAGAGGCTTCTTGGCAGTACCTTGGCAGAGTCTCCTGGCAGTACCTAAGAATGATGTAATCAGCCCCAAATACTCCATGGGGCTCATTAAATACTGCTGAACCTCTAATTATTGCCAAGGTTTCTGCAGCTAATTGGAGAGGTTTTTATTGCACAAAGCATCTGATAAAAATGATTTTTAAAGGTACATTTCATTCCTTTTCAGCAGGAGTTGTCTCTTTGCAAGCAAACCACTGCAAAACCTGACAAGGTCCTACCCTGGTCACTGCTCTCCCTCACTCCCCACTGCCCCCAGCAGAACCAGAGCCACAGGTGAGGGACAGGATCTGCCTTGCCAGGGGCTGGGGGTCAGGGCTTGGCCCTTTGGATCAATGAAACCCCTCCAGGTTTCCTCAGCAGCAGAGCCACCTTGAGCTGCTTGTCCTGACCTGTCAGCACTGCCTCAGTTCTCTGCTCTCACCAGAGCCTGGAGATGCTTCAGTGCCTTCAGTGATGCTTGCCTTGTATCCACTCTGTCCTGCTGTAGCCAGACCCTGGGGACCCTTTCCCAGTATGCTTCACTGGGACCCATTAACAGTAGAAGAAACTTCAGAGTTTGAAGATGATTTTGACTTCTGCAGAGGTTTCATCAGCTTCTCAGCCTCTGAGGTTCATGGACTTGGCAAAAAGCCACCAGAGGGCTCCTTTAAAATACCTGCGATGGTCCTTTTGTGCTGAGCGAGGCCAGGCTCCTGGGCTGGAGGTTCCTGCTGGCAAGCAGACAGCACTGCAGAGAGACAGCTCTGGCCAGGAGCAGCTCCTCTGCACAGCACAGCAGGGCTGAGGACACTGCCAGAGCATCTCAGGGAGATGAGGAAGGCAGAGAGCTTCAAGTCTGCCAGGACTGAGAGGGTGACTGAGAACTCACTGGAGGAGAAGTCACTGCAGTCACTGACACAGTGAGGCTGTGGGTGCAGGACACTGCAGCTGTAGCTCCTGGAGGCATCTCCATCTCGGCACCTGATGCTCAGCTGAAGGCTTCTGGAATGTGCTCACAGAAGGAGGATCAAAGCCCTTCAGTTCCATCCTGTGAGCAGCAGTGAGCAGAGCTGGGTAAGGAGAAGGCTTCACTCCCAGCCCCCTCTGCCTTTCTCTCTTCCCTTCAGTGTCTCTGCAGCACTGCAGGCCTGCTCCCTGTTTCTCCACCTCTCCATGGGACTCTCATTCCCTGGGTTTGGGCTGTTCACCACTTCCTTTTCCGACACCAGAGGAATCTTCATGGCAATTCTGGGTCTCTGCTGCATGTGAAGCTGTGATGAGCTCTGCCATGGGTTGGTAGTGATGGGACTGAGCTGATCCATTCCTCATGCAGCTCAGGGACAGGGGTTACAATGAGGCTAAGAGAAGTGTGTCCTAACTTGTCATTGCTTTTCTCTCCTTGGACAGGTCTCCATGCCCCGAGGCAGCAGATCTCCAACAGCAGCTCCATCACCCACTTCCTCCTCCTGCCATTCCCAGGCACAAGGCAGCTGCAGCTCCTGCACTTCTGCCTCTTCCTGGCCATCTACCTGGCTGCCCTGCTGGGCAATGGCCTCATCATCACCACCATAGCCTGGGACCACCACCTCCACACCCCCATGTACTTCTTCCTCCTCAACCTCTCTCTTCTTGACTTAGGTACCATCTCCACCACTGTTCCCAAGTTCATGGCCAATACCCTGAGGGAGTCCAGGGACATCTCCTATGCAGGATGTGTTCTTCAGGTCTTTCTGTTTGCCTTTTTCGTTTCAACAGAATTTTCTCTCCTCACCACCATGTCCTATGATCGCTACGTTGCCATCTGCAGACCCCTGCACTATGAGACCCTCCTGGGCAGCAGAGTTTGTCTCCACCTGGCAGCAGCTGTCTGGGCCTGTGGGATTCTGTATTCTCTGCTGCACACAGTCAATACATTTTCCCTGCCTCTCTGCCAGGGCAATGCTCTGGACCAGTTCTTCTGTGAAATCCCCCAGATCCTCAAGCTCTCCTGCTCCACATCCTACCTCAGGGAACTTTGGCTTATTGTGGTCAGTGCCTGTCTAGTATTTGTCTGTTTTGTGTTCATTGTGGTGTCCTATGTGCAGATCTTCAGGGCAGTGCTGAGGATCCCCTCTCAGCAGGGACGCCACAAAGCCTTTGCCACCTGCCTCCCTCACCTGGCTGTGGTCTCCCTGTTTCTCAGCACTGGCTTCTTTGCAAACCTGAAGCCCTCCTCCATCTCCTACCCATCCCTGGACCTGGTGGTGTCTGTTCTGTACTCAGTGGTGCCTCCAGCAGTGAACCCTCTCATCTACAGCCTGAGGAACAAGGAGCTGAAGGCTGCCCTGAGCCAACTGATCACTGGATGCTTTCAGAAGCAATAAACTCTTTGTCTTCTCCTGCAGAGCAGTTCTGAGGTCACTCAGTGCAGGCCCAGCCTGGTTTCTCGAGTTATGGCTGCTGCTGGTGCTGTTCCCCTTGTGAGAATGCTGTTCCCACACAAATGTCTTTCCTCAGACCATTTCTGGTTCAGTGTTGTCCTGTCTGGTGTGACCCAGAGGCTACAGACATCAGGAGCTGTGCTCCCTGTGTGGTCAACACAAGAAAGGACCCTGCAGGGAGTTGTTTCTCTGAGCTCCTTCCTCCAAGGTTTCTGTGGAGCTTCAGGGCAATGCCTGTGTGCAGAGGTGGAGGGGCAGAGTCCCAGCACAGCAGCAGTGCCAGGGAGCCCCAGAGCTTGGGCTGTCCTCAGCTGCTCTTTATTCCCTTCCAGCCTCTCCTGCTGATCCTCTGTGCTGGGGCAAGGCCTGAGTGTCCTGGCAGCTTGGGCTCTGTGCTGCTGTGTGGCAATGCTGGGACTGCAGGCAGGAACAGGTCAGGGCTGCTTGTGGGATAGAGCTGTGCTCCAGAGCAGCACTGCCATCAGAACAGGAGGTCTCCTCATGCCTTCACAACCCAACCCTCTCCCATTACAGACTGCACCTACTCAGAGTCCAATGTTTTTCTCTAGGCCATTTCTGATTCAGCCCTGGTCTGTCTGCTGTGACCCAGAAACTGTAGACATGAGGAACACTCTTCCCTGTGTTTTCAACACAATCAAGGACTCTTCAAGGTTTGTTTCTCTGAGCTCCTTCCTGAAAGCTTTCTTTGAAGCTTCAGTGCAGTTCCTGTGTGCAGAGGTAATGAGGCAGAGTCCCAAGAGAGGTTGCTGGGCTCACCCAGCCTGGAGAAAGGAAGATCTTGGTAGGAATGAGCAGCAGCATGGCTCTGATCCTGGGAAGAAAGTGTCAGGCTCTTGTCCACTGATCAGGACAATAGACAATGGTCTGAAACTGATGAGGTTCAGGCTACACAGAGAGAGAAAGTTTTCCAACAGGAGGATAATCAGCCCCTGGAAGCTGTTTTCCAGAGAGTGTGCAGGAGCTCTGCCCCAGGCAGTGACCACTACATGTTTGGGTAAAACCCTGAGGAATCTGCTGTGATGCTGGTTAGAGCTGGAGGTTGGTTGAGACACCTCCTGACGTCCCTTCCAGCCTGACTGCTGCTGTCCTCCCTTGCACTTCATAGCTTCCAATTAGGGAAAGCTCTTGGACTCTCCCTGATCACAGCACTCATTCCCAGCAAGTGCAGAGCTTTCTCACAGGGTATCCCAGCCAGCACTGACCACATCCTTTGTAATACACTCCACAAAGAACCTCTGACCCTCCTGGCCTTGCACTTGTGGGGTTGTACCTTCTGATGGTATTGCTGAGGTTCCTGTGGTATTTACCCCCTTGGGTGGCAACTCCATGGAACAGTTTTCATTCCATGCCTGTAGTGTCCTGCAATCCCACACACTGTTGACTTGTTTGAGGCACTGGCCCTCAACCTTAAATGCTGTCATGCTGGGATTCCAGTCCACAGGGACCTTGACACGTGAGTGGATTTGGCCATCAAAGGCCTCCTGAAGTTTGACAAGGCCAAGGCAGGCAAGGTCTGCACTGGGGCAGAACAACCTCATGCCTCTGGACAGGCTGTGATGTGACCAGCTGGGCAGTGCCCCTGGGAGAGGGGCATGGGAGTCATGATGGAAGCCACATCAGATGGTGAGGTTCCCATTTCTAAAAGAGGGTGGAGAAAGTGGAGAAGTGCAGAGAAATTCTCTCATGAAGGGCTTAGAGCCCCACAGTACAGGAGATGTGTGGCAAGCTGGAGGCAGCTGGGCCACTCTGGCCTGGTGAAGGGAAGGCACAGGGCAGTCTCAAGGCAGACAGCACCTGCCTAGAGAGGTTGTGGAGCCAAGCTCTTCTGCAGTGCCAGATGGCATGGCAGAGACAACAGCTACAAGGTGCTTGCTCCCAGGAGCTTTGCCCTGGGCCATAAGCAAGTTGGTGTCTGCTCAGTTTTGTCTGTTTTGTGTTCATGGTGGTGTCCTATGTGCAGATCTTCAGGGCAGTGCTGAGGATCCCCTCTCAGCAGGGACGCCACAAAGCCTTTGCCACCTGCCTCCCTGTGACAGTTTTATGCCTTTCAGAAGAGACAGCTACTGAGCACTCTGGATGAATGTTTTGGTGTAAAAAGGAAAACAAAGATAATTCTAACCGAATTTCATTGGTAGATCAGTAGGAATGTAACTTTAAGGTTCTGCTCTGTGCAGTCAGTCTGAGTCTGTTTCAGTCTCAGTCTGGACATCTGTTTTCCTTTCTTCTGTGCTTGGTGCTGACCTTGGATTAATGAGATAAGAAACGAATTCTTTTCTTCCCTTAGCATAGGCTTTGAACTAACAGAATTTCCCTTAATAATTACATTTCTCTCTAAGCCTTTTTGGGAAAAAAGGGAGGAAGGGGGAAAAGGGTTTTTTGGGGGGACCGTCCTCTGTTGGAGGGGGGGCAGTTTTTCTCTGTTACTTTCTTTCCTGTATATTTTTGTATACACTGTAAATACTGCATGTTGTGTATATATTCATTGCAGTTCATTCTGCTTGTGAAATTGTGAAATGCAGCTCTTTTCCATTTTGCTTCTCTGACTGAGTTAGCTGTGGTTTTGGGGGGGGGGGGGGGGGGAGAACTGAACTTTTCTCACTACCACACATACCTAAATTCCACCACCCCCTTTTTTGTTGTTGTTGTTGCTGTTTTTAACTGAAAGTGAGAATGTATGTTGGGTTATAATTAATTTTGACTTTCCCTTTAACTATTTAAAAATATGGCAAGCTGGTGAGGTGACACAGAAATCCATATGAACATTTTCTCTACTCTCACAAAAATCAATCAATCATAATACTCAGTCCCGATTCAGATGGGGATTTTTAGTACCTTCTGCTGATTGATGCTTTTGATCTCAGATTATCATGATAGTTACTGTAATCGATGCTCGACTGCATGGGAAATGCTGTTCCTTCATAGTCTTGATTCTTCTGCTGTTGTTTATTGTGATGATTGCAGTTGACATGAAATTAGTTATCTCTTGATGGTATCACTAAAACCCTTACCTATAAAATATAGTTTTTTAAAAATTATTTTTTCTTGACATATTTTTTAACTAATTTTTAAAAAAAAAAATATTTTTTTTATTTCAATTATTTTTAGTATTTATTTAATTTTATTTTTATTTTAAATAAAATATTTTAATACAAAATATTTGTGAATTATTTATATGTTAATTTTTAAAAAAATAATTTTGATTATTTTTAATCTATTTTTAATTTTTCACTATTTTTACATTTTTAAATTTTTTATTTCCTTTCTATTTTAATTTTATTTTTATTTTTAAGATTATTTTTAATTAATTTTTAATTTTTTAAAAATTGTTTTAATTATTTTTATTTTTTTTTAAATTATTTTTAATTTTAAAATAATCTAATTTTTAATAAAAAATATTTTTAGTTTTCTTTATTTTAAATTGTTTTTATTTTATTTTTTCTTTTTTATTTTTAACCTTTTTTGTTAATATTTTTTTGTTTTAATCTAGTAGTCCCTATTTTAATAATCCTTTATTTTTTGCTAATAATCCTTATGGTTTTTGTTAATAGTTATTTTTTGCTAGTAATCTTTATGTTTTTTGGGTTTTTTAATTGTTGTTGGGTTTTATTATTATTGAGTTGTTTATATTTTATTTTTTCTTTTTTTAACTTATTATAATTAGTTATTATTTTGTTATTTTGTACTTTATTTTTTGTATCTAAATTGTAATTTTTTGTTTTGTCATATATATATTTAAAATGGTGTGTGTGTGGTTTTTTTACTATTTTTTAGGGTTTTTTGTATATTTTGTATTTTCTATTTTTTCTAGTCAATGTCTAAGAAGGACATAGAATGATGTTACACTAGCTAAGGAATACTTTTTAAATTAATACCTATTTACTACAAACCTTAACTATATTACATGGAGTCCCTTTGAAATGCCATGGCACACAACTAAGAAGGTTCGAACCAAAAGGAAATCTTACAATGTGAACTCATTGCTCAGTAGGTATACCTTGCTGCAATTACTATGTACTAAGTACCTGTAAATACCAAATGCTTACTATTCATTATGCTTACTAGGAAAGCTTAGCAAAACTCTAAATAACAAATCTCTGAAAGACATTACAATCAGAAATTATGAAATTAGCACTGTTGCTTTAAATCAGAACAGAGCTTTGATTGGCAAAAGTCTTACCAGAAAATCCTCCCTCTTCTGGGGGTGGGGGTAGGGGTGGGTGGCTAGCAAGGTATGCCTTAGTTGCAATTGTTTCTGTATTAGGGTCTTAACGACTTGCAGCCTGTCTTGTCTGAACGACCGTTGTTCCACCCATACTGGAGTATCTGTTTTCCATTTTAATTTGAAGGTTGGTTGCTGACTAGTAGCCGCTACATAAAAGGAACAGTAATGAGTTTTGCTCCTAGCTAACTGAAGGCATCTCAGTCCAACAGAGCAACTGGAAGGGTTAACACGTACAGTCGTACAGTGATTGATTTGCCACTGGCTCTTTGCCAACCCAGCTTGTTTGCATACCTTTTAAATCCATGACTTCAGAATTTGCCATGAGCAATGGCTAGAGACAATTCCATTTATGACGAGGTATAATAATGACATCGTCTCCAGTATCCACAATCATTGAAAATTGTAGAGTTTGTCCAGAAGGGTGTCTGACAGTTACAATCTGTTCCAGTTTTCCCTTTTGGATTTTTAGGGCTAATAAGGTATTAGGCATATCGGTGGAACCTGAGCCCTCTTGCCCTTGGATCCTGTTGGAAGTTTTAGGCACTCGGGACTCAGATGGTATTAGCTGGGCAATTTCTGTCCCAACAAGAGTGCTAACAGGAGAGGCAATGGTATCGAGCATAATTTTCATAGCCCAGTCATAATCAGAATGTATTGAACCAGGAATTATAAGGATGCCCTGTCTAAAGGTAGACGATCTGCCAATTAACAGAGCACAGGGTCTGTGACCCAAAGGACCATGCCAGTTAAACTCGACAATGCTTTGTGGATTCAAAAGGTGATATGTGGCTGTTGTCAGGTCCACTGTGCGCTGCCAGAGGGGGCTGGGGGAGGGGGGGGGAAAGGGGGGGCGCGGTCCAAGGACCCTGGTTTGGTGTCATCATGCGGGGTATATTCACACTGCAGGAGCAGCTTTTGCAACGATCTCGAGTAAAATGATTAGGTCTGTGACCCTTTTGAGTCTGTCCAACAGTCAGACACTTTAAGGTACCTAGGTTTCTCAGAGGCATGATGATTTCAGGACTGCTTCTATGGCCGTGGCTAGATACATTGCTGCTTGTCGATGCCTTCATTCGTTGTGGTCCTGCAGTCACGAGGCAGTGGCACCTGTTGATAAAATGCTGAGAACCTGTTTAGTTTCTTCATTAGCATTGTCAAATGCCCAAATATCCAGCATTTCTACCTTCATATCGTGAGTCAGGTCTGAATTAGTATTGAATGCTGTATGTAAGGGATGGTATTGACAAAGGAACCAAGTATCCCTGTTAGACCCTGCTCAGTAATAAGAAACACAGGATCAGAGTTATTGTCCTGGATGGTGGACCACCCTTTGATCACTACATCCTGACTTAATTGCAAAGCCTTATCAGTGCATTTGCTGATAAGATCTGGCAAAGATCTCGCCCCAAGGAGATGGTTAATGGTGACACCTCCTAGAGTCTGCTGGCTGCCAGGGCGTGGCTTCCGAGCCATTTGCAAGTGAATTGTCACTTAATTGAGGAGTTGCAAGGTCTAAGACGGTGTGACTTTCAAGTCTGCTTGCTGCTGAAACTCAGGCAGCACTTAGATGTAACTTTTTTGTTGCAATCAGAATATCATCCATAGACTTATAGATGTCACAAGTCTATGTCACAATGAGTCTATCTAAGTGGGAAGAGAGTGCCTTGAGGATTCAAGCATGCCTTCAGGCTACCCATTGATATCGGCGGGTGGCGTCTGCCTTAATCGATGACTCAGTAGATGCAGACTTTGTTGAATCCTCCGGGTGTAAGCAAATTGTAAAGAAAACGATCCTTCAAATGAATAGTAATCAGGTCCCAATTTGTGGGGACTGGGAGTTGGGAGGCCAGGTTGTAAGGCACCCATCCCCTCCATGATTGCTCTCAGACCTCATAATAAACACCATTTGCTGACATATGTGTGTGAAAAGGGATTAACGAATGTGTTGGAAACAACTGATTGATTACAGCAGTTGTGTATCCTGACTGTAGCCCATAGGTAGCTATGGCTTGTCTAGCTTCTGTTAAAGAACATTAGTCAGTTCAGAGATTAGTCATTGTTAACCTTCTCCATCTGTGACTACATTTCCCACAATACCTTTCCACCAGCTCAGCGGGACAGTCCCCTGTCCCTCCCACCTCCCGATCGCCCCATCGGGAATCAATTGGAATCTCCGTCCGAGTGCTGGTAACGTGTGGAATGTAGGAGGCGGGGGGGGGGTGTAGCGCAGCTGAAACCGCTGGGGGCAAGGGGACATTTCTGCCACTGCCATGGGGGCGGCTGATGCCGGGGTCACTACTGGTGTCAGTGCTGGTATCGTTGGTGTGTCGGTCGATGCCACCTTGATCAGAGCCGCCGGTACTCATGGGGGCCATGGGGGGGTCGCAGGAGGCATCTCCAGGAGAACTGCTGGGGTGTGGGGCACCACTGGGGTGAGCGCCGCCAGGCTGAGGGCCACCGGGATGAGCGCTGCTGGGGTGGGAAGTGCAGGAGGGGGGCAGCCACAAGAATGCCCAATTGCGAGCCTTCAAGCGCTCCATTTTTCTTCCAAGAGGAGTTGTAGGGCAGGGTTGTCACTGTCCGGCCTCCCAGCATCGGTCCTCTCGACTTCCAAGTCCAAGCCGTCGCTGGTGGTATCAGAGGAAGATGTTAATGAAGGGGATCGAAAACGCCGAGCCACAGGTTTTGCTGCTTTTTTATGGGTTTTTCTCTGCTGGGTGCGGACGGCTGTGGTGTTATCTAGTAAACACGGTGTGCTTGCCAAGATGGCGGAGGTGGCGTCTCCTTTGTCTAATTCTTAATGCGTAGCGACCTCCATTTTGATTTCACGCACCTTATCAGTTCGATCTGGACTCGCTTCTGCCGCTATTGACGTGGCAGGAGCAGATTTTTCCACGCAAAATGACAGTAATAAGGAACCGCGATTCGTGTAGAAGGAGTAGCAGGCAATTGAAATTGTGAGGAGGATGCTGATGGAGTGGCAGACAATGTGCAGGGAGAGAGGAGGGGGGGCGGAGGGCGGGGGGTGCCTTCCCAGTCTCTCTTGTCTCGGTTAGAACCAAACACCGCAGCAGCTGACAGGAGTAGCCTGCTCTGCTTTTTTCGATTGCAATGTCCATGACGATCAGTCACACGGTGCTATAGCGAAAAGCTGCTTTTTTAAGTATGTAGCACCTCATCCCACAGCTGGGCTGCAATTTCGTCCCATGCTTCGGAAGTAAAAGCTTATTGCCGTGGGGATGATTCCGGGCCCAGGCTAATAGCCCTTTTAAGATCCCAGAATCACCAGTAATGCCTCTCACGGAGAGGGTAGGTGGAGGGCATTTAGCGCTGCCTCTTCTGTGTCGTGGCGTGCTGCCCCTTGCCCGTCCCCGGTCGCTTACCGGGCCAGGGTGAGATTCACTTCCTTTTTGAGTGCACGCTGCTAATTTTTCCAGCACCAGGGCAGTGCTGTCCTGCACTGCCAGATTGCTCACACTGCTCGTCACTGGCATTGCCAGACAGGCTAATAACCCTTTTAAAATCCCAGAGTCATAAGCAATACCTCTCATGGAGAGGATACCTTGGAGGGCTTTTAGCACAGCCTCTTCTTCTTTGCGGAGTGCGTCCCCGTACCGTCCCTGTCTGCTCACCTGATCCTGGTGAGATTCACTTCCTTTTCTGAGCACATGCTGCTTATTTTTCCAGCACTGGGGCAGTGCTGGTTCGAGCGGCTTTCCATACTGCTCAGAGTATACCTCTTATGCTGAGTCGAGCAGCATCATAGTCCGAGGATCCCACCACGAGTTTGGGCGCCAGATGTTGATGACAGAGAATGGAGTCAATACAGCTGACCAGTATGATCGAGTATTGTTCCTTTATTAAGGGAATCTTTACAGCTTATATAGACTCAGCGAACAGCATTGGCATAGCTTCATTGGTTCCCCACAAGTGACCACACATTGTACTGTTATAGATTATTGGTCAAACTACTAATGACACACGAGGTTGTTGATGCAGCTATGTGTCCTGTTATTCCCAGATAACTCTCTGTGTTTATAGCTGCCAGTGCCCTGCTTTAGTTACATGCTGCAGGCACAGAACTGTTTTGCTAAACTGCTAGCTACTTCTGTACTTATGCTGAGCATGGCCTACCACCATGTCAGGCTCTAGTCCTATACTGCCAGATTGCTCACACTGCTTATTGCCACCATTGCCACACTCATGCACTGGGAACTTCAGTTCTAAAGCTTGAAAATCTGCACCTTTCTGAAGACAACAGCTTGTAAACAATGGAAGAAGAGTGGATTTGCTGCCGCTGTCTGTTTCCAGTTCCCCTCCTCCTCCTCCTTCTGTCTCTCTTATCTCTCTCCCATGCTTGCAGTCTTTTGCAGCTCTGCAGAATCACATAATCACAGAATCACAAAGGTTGGAAGAGGCCTCAAAGATCATCAAGTCCAACCTGTCACCACAGACCTCATGACTAGACCATGGCACCAAGTGCCATGTCCAATCCGCTCTTGAAGACCTCCAGGGATGGTGACTCCACCACCACCCTGGGCAGCACATTCCAATGGCTAACAACTTTCTCAGTGACAAACTCTCCTCACCTTGAGCCTAAACTTCCCCTGGCACAGCTTGAGATTGTGTTCTCTTGTTCTGGTGCTGGTTGCCTGGGAGAAGAGACCAAACCCCACCTGGCTACAATCTCCTTTCAGGTAGTTGTAGACAACAATGAGGTCTCTCTCCCCTGAGCCTCCTCTTCTCCAGGCTAAGCAACCCCAGCTCCCTCAGCCTTTCCTCATAGGGCTTGTGTTCCAATCCCCTCCCCAGCCTCATTGCCCTTCTCTGGACTCGTTCCAGCAACTCAACATCTTTCCTAAACTGAGGGGCCCAGAACTGGACACAGTACTCGAGTTGTGGCCTAACCAGTGCTGAGGACAGGGGCAGAATCACCTCCCTGCTCCTGCTGGCCACATTGTTCCTGATCCATGCCACGATGCCATTGGCCCTCTTGGCTGCCAGGGCACACTGCATGCTCATGTTCAGCCTACTATCAACCAGTACCCCCAGGTCCCATTCTGCCTGGCTGCTCTCCAGCCACTCTGACCCCAGTCTGTAGCACTGCATGGAGTTGTTTTGGCAAATGTGCAGAACCCAGCACTTGGATGTGTTAAATCTCATGCCCTTGGCCTCTGCCCATCTGTCCAGCCTGTCGAGGTCCCTCTGCAGAGCCTCTCTACCCTCCAGCAGATCAACTCCTGTCCCCAGCTTGGTGTCGTCAGCAAATTTACTGATGATGGACTCAATGCCCTCATCCAGATCATCAATAAAGATGTTAAAGAGCACAGGGCCCAGCACTGATCCTTGGGGCACACCACTAGTGACTGGCTGCCAGCTGGCACCATTCACCACCACTCTCTGGGCTCAGCCCTCCAGCCAGTTCCTATCCCAACATAGTGTGCTTCTGTCCAAGCCAGGGGCTGCCAGTTTGTCCAGGAGTTTGCTGTGGGGGATGGTGTCAAAGGCCTTGCTGAAGTCCAGGTATACTACATCCACCGGTACTATTAGCCAAACACCAAACTCAGGTGTGAGAGGCAATGCACCAAAATGGACTCTCCAGACTGTCTATTAGCTGAGGAAGGAGGTGGATGTGGAAAGTTTAATACATCTGATTGGTGCCTAAAGATTGAGGCCAATGGGGAGACAGCAATAAATAGAGCCATCAACAACAGGAAAATAGCTCATGGACCAGTGCAAACCTGGAAAGAACTGGAATGGGACACATTGTCTTGGTTGCCTGGTGGGCCAGGGGTCAAAAGAGTGTCATTCTTCTCTCTGTGTGCAACAGCAGCTCTAATCTTTCTACCATGTCTGATACCCTGGTTTGTATGGCTTATCCATCCTGGAGTCAGGCAGGTGCAGGTTGTAGCTATATCAAGTGAGCCAGAAAAGGCTATAAAAAAGAGCAGTATGATGTATCTGCAAGTAAGACCAACATCAGAAATGAGCCAAGAGGAAAGGATTAAGTTAATGGGGAATTAATTTTGTAAAGGCAATTATTAAAGCAAGGGGAGGAGGGATTGATGGGATTAAAAGGAGGTAGTGTCCTTACAAAGGAAGAATTGGCTAAGAGGGAGTTGGAAGAGAAAGGGAGGAACCAGGCAGTTCACCTTTCCTATGTGTATGTAAATCACAAAGGGGCCTCTGCTAAGTCCTTTCCCTTGAACCTTGCTGAAAATCAGTAGAGGTCTGTCTGAAGATAGCAGACACTGAACACAGCCTGAACTGCTGAACTTTTAGGCCAGAGCACTGGCTTAACAGACTACTGAATATTAACTTCTGCACCCAGAGAAGTGGAGAACCTAATTTAAATGAGCATAGGATGTATGAAGCAGGGAGGGGTCGTGTGAAGGGGGACATGTAGCAAGGGTTTTGGGAAAGACTAAATCCTGAGTACCTGAGCCAGTGGGGAAAGGGAGAGGGAAATTTGTGCCCAGAAATGTAGGATGAAAGGGGAGCTGTGCCTTGAGCAATGAGAGAGACCCCACAGGGAGTTGTCCTGTGGCCTCTCCCTTTATTCAAAGGAAGTTTTACAAGAGTCCTCTGTCTCTGTTATGAACTTCTAGATGGGAATAAATTTTTCTTGCATACTGCACAGCCAGGGAGCACAGCTGCTCCTGTCTGCAGTCTCTGGGTCACAGCAAATAGGACAACACTGAATCAGAAATGGTCTGAAGAAGGACACTGGTGGGGAAATAACATTCTCACAAGGGTAACAGCACCAGCAGCAGCCAAAGACAGATAAACCAGACTGTGAGTGACATCAGAACTGCTCTGCAGGAGAGGACAAAGAGTTCATTGCTTCTGAAGGCATCCCGTGGTCATTTTCCTCAGAGCATCCTTGAGATCCTGGTTCCTGAGGCTGTAGATGAGAGGGTTGACTGCTGGAGGCACCACTGAGTACAGAACTGCAAGCACCAGATCCAGGGATGGGAAGGAGACAGAAGAGGGTTTAAGATGAGCAAGAATTAAAGTGGTGAGAAACAGAGAGACCACAGCCAGGTGAGGGAGGCAGGTGGCAAAGGCTTTGTGGCGTCCCTGCTGAGAGGGGATCCTCAGCACTGCCCTGAAGATCTGCACATAGGACACCACAATGAACACAAAATAGACACAGTATAAACAGGCACTGAGCACGAGGAGCCAAAGTTCCCTGAGGTAGGATGTGGAGCAGGAGAGCTTGAGGATCTGGGGGATTTCACAGAAGAACTGGTCCACAGCATTGCCCTGGCAGAGGGGCAAGGAAAATGTATTGGCTGTGTGCAGCAGAGCATGGAGAAAGCCACAGACCCAGGCAGCTGCTGCCAGGTGAAGACAAACTCTGCTGCCCAGGAGGGTCTCATAGTGCAGGGGTCTGCAGATGGCAACGTAGCGATCGTAGGACATGACTGTGAGGAGAAAATATTCTGCTGACATTAGGAATATGAAAAAGAAGAGCTGAAGAACACATCCTGCATAAGAGATGTCCCTGGTGTCCCTCAGGGAATTGGCCATGGACTTGGGCACAGTGGTGGAGATGGCACCCAGGTCAAGGAGGGCGAGGTTGAGGAGGAAGAAGTACATGGGGGTGTGGAGGTGGTGGTGCCAGGCTATGGTGGTGATGATGAGGCCATTGCCCAGCAGGGCAGCCAGGTAGATGGCCAGGAAGAGGCAGAAGTGCAGGAGCTGCAGCTGCCTTGTGCCTGGGAATGGCAGGAGGAGGAAGTGGGTGATGGAGCTGCTGTTGGACATTTGTGTCCTTTGTGCACAGTGCAGTAGCCAAAAGGCAAAGGCAGTCACAAGTCAATGGAGCACAACCAAAGCCATTTCTCAGCCCCTGATACAGAGACTTAAGTTTTCTTTTTGAGGAGACCTCCCTCCAGCTCTGTTGCTGGACTCTTTTGTGCTGGCTGAGCATGCAGGGAAGAGCAGAGACTCTTCCTGCTTCCTGCTGCTCAGTCAGTCCTGCTCTGCAGCAGGGGAATGGTGGAGGCAGCAGCAAGCTCTGGTGTCCACTTTCAGATGGAAGAGTCCCAAAGCAGAAAGGCTTCTCAGCATCTCCCAGTGCTAAGGAGAGAGGGTAGAAAAAGGCAGTTCCTGAATGTTTTAGGCTTTTTCACTGCAGCTGCCCACATCTCACCCCCAGAGTGGTCATGGCTGTAACAAGTTCTCACACACAGCCTTTCTGCTGCCCTCAGGGGGAACAGAGAGAGCAGAAGCCTGCAAAGCAAGACACTGCCTGTGGCTCAGAGCAGAGTAAGGGGAGCTGCTCTGGCCCTGCTGCTGCTTCCCCACTTCTCTGGGCTTGTGCCCTGCTGAGCTGGAGGTGATCACACTCCCATGTCCCCCTGAAAAGCCACCAGACCCTGCTGAGAGCAGAGGGGTCCACCACAGACCACTCAGTGTCTCAGCCTCTCTCAAGGTCTCAGCACCACACTTCCAGCCCAGCACACTCAGGGCTCATTGCAACACCCAATGGCATTTCCTCTGCCTGTGCTGGAGCTCTGGCTGCAGAGAAGGTGCTTCACACCTTGGAGCCCACGACCCTGAGGCTTTTCGGGGGGGAAGAGGAGGCCAAGGTCTGTGCTCAGAGGCAGGTTCTGGCCTGGAGCGGACCAGATGGTGATGTCTGAATGCTCCCTCCCACAACATTGTTGGGTTCAGTTTCCTCCCCTGATCAAATCCCTGCTGCCTGGAGGTTCTCACTCTGGCAGGAGTGTGCTGGGTGATGGATTTGCCCTGCTCACAGAGACCAGCCCAGCCCCTCTGCACTCACCTACAGAAACCTGCCTGTTTGCAGGGCACTGGCTGGAGGCATCCTGATGAGTGCAGCCAGGGTGCTGCTGGTGCTGTCCACAGGCAGAGGCTGAAGGCTCTTTAGGAGTCTCCCAGCAGACCTCCTGACCACTCCAAGATACACCTCTCCAGTTTCAAGGACTTGTTCCAACTTGAATGGTTCTTTGCTACCTCTCTTTCCCTCCCCACTTTCCCTTATACTCAGAACAGGAAACTGCAAACACAGACTCAGGAACTCTCCTCTCTTTAGAGCACGCCCTGCTTGGACTTTGTCCTTGAAACATCTCTTTGGAACTTCCCTGGTGCTGAGCTGCAGCTGTGAGCAGCTCTAACCCACACAGCAGCCTCTCCAGAGCAGAAGGACCCTACCCTACCCTGCCCTGCTCTGCACTGCCAGGGGTGGCTCCTGCCACCCACAGTTTCTCCCCACAGCCAGCATCAGCTGTGGCTGTGCCAGCTTCAGTGGATGCCTCTTGGAACTGCATCTGAACCACCCTGCACCCACAGCCTCACAGTGTCAGTGACTGCACTGACTTCTCCAGTGAGCTCCCAGTCATGCTTTCAGTCCTGACCACCTCGAAGCTCTCTCTGCCTCCTTCATTGCCCTGAGATCCTCTGGCAGTGTCCTCAGCCCTGCTGTGCTGTGCAGAGGAGCTGCTCCTGGCCAGAGCTGTCTCCTGCAGCGCTGCCTTCTTGCCAGCAGCTCCCTCCAGTCCAGGAGCCTGGCCCAGCTCAGCAGCTCAGGACCAGTCCAAAGCATTTAAAGGAGCCCTCTGGTGGCTTTGCTGCCAAGTCCATGAACGTCAGAGACTGAGAAGCTGATGAAACCTCTCCAGAAGTCAAAGTCAGATTCAAACTCTGAAGTTTCTTCTACTGCTAATAGGTCCCAGTGAAGCATACTTGGAAAGGGTCCCCAGGGTCTGGTCAGAACAGGAGACAGTGGATGCAAGTGCAGAATCGCTGGAGGCACTGAAGCAACTCCAGGCTCTGGTGAGAGCAGAGAACTGAGGCAGTGCTGACAGGTCAGGACAAGCAACTCAAGGTGCCTCTGCTGCTGAGGAAACCTGGAGGGGTTTCCTTGATCCAAAGGGCCAAGCCCTGACCCCCAGCCCCTGGCAAGACAGATCCTGTCCCTCACCTGTGGCTCAGGGCACTTCTGGGGGCAGTGGGGAGTGAGGATGAACAGTGACCAGGGTAGGACCTTGTCAGGTTTTGCTGTGGTTTGCTTGCAAAGAGACAACTCCTGCTGAAAAGGAATGAAATGTACCTTTAAAATACTTTTTATCAGATGCTTTGGGCAATAAAAACCTCTCCAATTAGCTGCAGAAACCTTGGCAATAATTAGAGGTTCAGCAGAATTTAATGAGCCCCATGGAGTATTTGGGGCTGATTACATCATCCTTAGGTACTGCCAGGAGACTCTGCCAAGGTACTGCCAAGAAGCTTCTCAAGAAGTCCAAGTCAGAAGCAAACTCGAAAGTACCTTGAAGCACTGATTGGCCTCACTGAGGCTTGTTACTGACAAAGGCTCCCCAGGGACTCGTTAGAGCAGCTTGTTAGAGGCCAGGATTGCAGGGAGACAAAGGCAAAGTACAAGGGAGAAAAGCTTGCTTTTGTTCTAGGAAGCAGAAAGGCCAAACCCTGACCACTGCCCTTGCAATAGAACCACCTCAAAGCCTCAAAGCCAAGTTCCTCCTCACAGGCCTTGGTGGCAGAGGCAACTGCCAGATCCAAGGGCACAAAGAACTTGGTCCTGTTGAGCCTCTCAGCCTTGCCAGAGCCCTTGGCCATCCCTACTGCAGCCTGTCCTACAATGTCCCATGCCTGCAGCTCTTTCCCTTCAGTCTGCTGACACCAATCTTGCTTCTCCTCCCAGCTCTCCCCCTGCCATTTCCATCCCTTTCCTGAGCTGTCTCAGCTCTCCCTGCCATTTGCTAATATCTCTGAATGGCCTCATGCATAGCAGCTCTGCCCTTTGAGGGATATTTCTTTGGCCTCATCTCCACTCTGAATCTTCCAAGATGCACTTTGTGGAGGTTTTGGTCTCTTCCCACTCCCCAGAAGAGCTCCATCCTCTTTGAAACCACCCTTCAGCCATGTGCACACTGCTGTGTCAGTGCCCTGAGCCTCCATTCCACAGGCTGAAGCAGCCCCTGTCCCTCAGCCTCCCCACAGAGATGTCAGCTCCCATCCTGGCAGATCTCCTCTGCAGCCTCCCCAGTTCCTCCCTTCTCCATCACACTGCAGAACCCCACTCTTAGACACCAAGCATCCAGATGTGGCCACAGCAGTACTGAGTCCATGGGAAGGACAACTTCTGTGTCTGGGTGTCCTCACTCCTCCTGCCACAGGCCAGCTGCAGTTCGCCTTCTTCACTGAGTTCAGGGTTTCCTCCATCCAAGGGCATTTGGAATGCCTCCTTCCAGATGCCGTGGTGCCTTTCTGGCTGGGCCTGGAAAACACTAGAACCTCCAGCTCCAAAGGTCAGGCAGACAGTTTGTAGTGGGATTGGGCCTAGCCTGTCAGGGAGTGGGTAAGGGGATATAGGTTGTACTGGGAGGAGATACAGATGAGTGGTTGGAGGGCTTCAGGTGGTGTAGCCTTTCCTGGGAGTGGACACAATCTGTGCTGGGAAGGAGTCCTGTTATGGTTGGACTTAATGATCTCTGAGGTCTTTTTCAACCTGGGTGACTCTGTGTAGTGAAAGGTGACAACATCTCCTGCCCAGCTGATGGAATGAGAAACTCAAGAGTCTCCAAAAAGCAACAGAAAGAAGGGAAAACAACCTCAGGAAAGTCTTGCTCAGTATTGCTCTATGAAATGCAGACAGGCCTTAGGTCTGGTCCTTAGAATGGGAGCTTAGGAGAAGACAGAGGCTTAGGGCCTGCTCTTGAAGGTGACATTTGCCCCAGCTCTTCCCAGAAAGGTCCTTGCTGTCCCCTGTTCTGCTCCCTGAAGCAGACCAGCACTCACACATGCCCTGCACTCTAACAGCCATGCAAACAAAGGGGAACAAGCTCAGGGTTATTGCTCCAACCAACTGCTTGAGACTGAAGCCCAAGGCAGGAATCCACAACCACAGCCAGGCCCAGAGCTCTGAGAAGCCCCAGGTGGTGTCTTCCTTTTGCACTTCATGCAGAATCTGCTTGGTTCCCATATCTCATTGATCATAGAATGGGCTGGGCAGGAAGGGACCTCCAAAGGTTATCTTGTCCAACCTTCCCAGGGACATCCTCAACTTGATCAGGTTGCCCAGAGCCCTGTCAAGCCTCACCTTCAATATCTCCCATAGGACCCCAACCCCCTCTCTGGGCAACCTGTTCTGGTATTCCACTACCCTCATGGTGCAGAACTTGTGCTGGATCCTCCTTCCTGCACAATCCTGCTTTGTTCCCATCTCTCACCCATGTCTATGGATGTCCTTCCTCTCTGATCCATGGAAACACAACAGCTTGTGCTCAGTCCTGTGACCACTCCTCCTTCTGAGGCAAAGACCATGCCTGGAGCCATTCCCTAATGAGCAGCTATTTCTGCAACCTGTTTCACTCCTCCCTGGGAAGCTGATCCTGCACCTGCAGTCCTATTCCAGAGGACTGGGAGAGCAGAGATCTTCACCATGGCCTTTTCTGCTTCACTTTCTCCTGAGCAAGGCAGAAAGCATCAGGCAAAGCTGTGCCAAGCAGAGGCCCTTTCCTTTGCAGCATTGTTTCATTTGTGCCATTTCACATCTCCTTGGACCCAACTTGGAGTCTCTCACTGATCAGCCACAGTTGTATTTGGGAGCACTGCCCCAGGGGGACAGATTCCTGACCAGCTGAAGGGTAATCTTTCCCTGCCATTACTGCCACATCTCCAAGACTTTTCCTTTCCTCCTGGTGCTGCCCACACTGTGTGTTTGTTCCTTATTATGGGGTGGCGACAGCCTGGATGGATGCACACCCTGAGTGTTTTTCCCACAGAGGTTCCTTGACTTCAGGCAGTCAATGTTTGCTAATCAGTTAGGTTGCATCTCTGGACACATTTGGAATCTCTCTTCTTTGGATCAGGAGCTGCCAGAAGGAGCTGCTGAGTTGGCATGGCAGCTGTGTCAGAGAAGCAGCCTGTGCCAGGATCAGCTGCCCCTCACAGTGAATGGTGCTTATGACAAGGATGGTGCCCCAAATATTACCAGAACATACTTCTGTGTGTGACTCAAACCCCCTTTGTCCCCCCTCCCTTCTGGAGTTGGGGCGGGGGGGACAGGACCTTGGCACCACTGAGTCCAGGACAACAATCTGCCTGGGCATGTTTCCACCCCTGTGGCAAACAAGGCCCAGGCTACATGTTTGTTTGCCCTGTTTATGGCATGTGCTTATGCTCATTTGGCAAAGTATCAGCTGATTGGTTAATTATTGTGTTAGCAGTGGATGCTGACTGGAGCAGAATTCTTTGGGGCAAATGGTAAATAGGAGTTGTTTGGTAAACAAGTGCCCCCCACGCTGGTGTCCGTGCCTATGCCTGCGTGCGTCTCTGTGCCACTACGGTCCGCCTCGCCCGGGACTTGAAGCAGCTCCAGAAGGCCTCGCTGCACATTGCCACTGTTGCCCGGCTGGGGGCAGTGCCGTGGAGCGTGGGGTCAACTGCCGCATGAGCCATCGCCACGGGAGGAAACCATGGCAGCCCCTGTGCACCACCGGTCCTGAAGCGCTACAGCCCCCACAGCGGGGAACCTTTGCCAGGTGCTGCGCTTCGTGGAGCCAGCGGCAAAAGCCTCTGAAGCTTCCCCTGGGAGGCTCCAGGACCTTTGTGCTCTGGGAGAAGCAGCAACCCCGCGGCACAGCCACACGGTCGGCACCGTTCTCTAGTTCCTCATGAGGGCACAGCCGTGCCGCGCTGTCAGGACTCTAAACACATCACCAAGGAAAGATTTCATGAGGTTCTCAGCTCGTGAGGAAGCCAAACCTTTGCTTTATAGAATTTGGGTTCAGGTAGTGCTGAAACTGTCCTGGGTTGAGGGTTTGCCGGTCACCGACCAACCCCTCCCCCACTGCTTCTCCAATCAGTTTCAACTCTAAATTCTAGAACTCATTTGGTTCCTCTGAAGTGCCCAGGCAGAAACATTCTGCAGAGGTGGTTCCACCAACCCAATACTGCTGCCTGTGAATGGAAACTAAATCCCCTGCTGCATAGTTTGTATATCAATAGACTACCAATATAGCTATTCATTGATATCCTTGCTGCTCATTCCCCAGGGCACATCTGCAACACTCCTGTAGGGAAAAAGAAACCTACAAGGAAAGCAGCTGATCCTGCAAAGGACCAGGAGGGATCAGGGTCCCCATGGGAACAAGAGAAAGAGCCAGGGATGCTGGCTTGGTTCTTATCTCTGGCTTTGGAAGATGACCAAGGACAAAGAGTGGATGAAACAAGCAGCAGGCCCCAGCAAGGCAAAGGAAATCTCTGCTCCTCTGTCCAGGCCTGTGTTTCAGCTGTGAAGGAACTGTCCCAGGAGTTCCATCAGCTCCAGAAGAAGCTTTTATTCCCCACCTGTACAGTCCTGTGTTTCAGCCATGAGGAGCAGCTGCTCCTCTGTCCAAGGGAGAGAATCAAGAAGGCACACAGCACAGCACACCCTCTGCTTTACTTGTGTGACCATGGGGAGGACGTGAGGAAGTGGAAGGGAAAACCCAATCCAGTCCTGGCTGCAGGAGTCTGTGACTTACAAGGGAATTGTCCCCCCAGAGATGCTGCCTCAGTTTCCAGTGGGAAATGGCCTAAGAAGAGCAGGGAAGTTGAAACTGCTTCTGGTCCTCCTGAAGGGACTCCCAAAGCATCTTCACGAGATGCAAGGGACCCAAGGCAGAATTAGAGGTGCTCTGCCTCCAACCAGATGGAAGGGAGAGACAAATTGGTTTGTTGGACTGTACAGAACCAATGGTCTGGCAAGTTGAAGCCATGAGAGGATAAAGCTTTAGTAGATACAGGTGCCCAGAGTGCTCTGACACCATCAAACCATGAGGGGTGGAACCCATCTGTGTTTCTGGTGTGACAGGAGGATCCCCACACCTGGATGTGTTGGAAGCTGAGTACTGGGATGCAAGCCATAGTTTGCTTTCCCTTGGAGGCATGGAAGGAGTCACTGGACTCGATTGCCCCAGAGGTGGAAACACAGCCCCAGCATTTGCAGCATTTGGACTGGGCATGGACTGATCCAGACTGTGCTGGAGCAGAGTGGAGCTGCAGAGCACCTGCAGTGAGCAGCCCTCTGTGTACTGCAAAGCGACCTCCTGTGGAGTGAGAATGGACAGTGCCTGAGGTGTGCTGCTGATTGCTGCTGGGCATGGTGCAGGTGGCACAGAATGAGGGCTTAGGAATATCAAAGATTAAGCTGGAAATTTGCTGCCATTACTCCACACCATCCTGCCTCATGTCACCTTCACAGGGACAGTGCTGGCTGGAGCAAAGTACTACACGGCCTGTTGTTCAGAGGGCAACATGAGAGGCTTCCTGTTCTAGTTGCTGCTGTTGGGTTCTGGCTCTCAGGTGCTGCCTCTTTGCTGAGGGGGAGGGCTGCAGGGGTTTAACTTCTGGCTGCTGCTGCTGACTGCTGTGCTTCTTTCTGCAAACAGCCTCAGGTCAGTGTGCATTATGGGATCTCCTTTGGATTCAGATCTGTTGATGTCTCAAGTCCTTATCTCAGACCAGAGGGGTTTTTGATTTGTGTGTGTTATTTTTCCCTCACTTCTGTTTTGGGTGAGAACAGGCAGCTTAACCTCTTCAACCTGTTCCAGCCCCAGAGTGGAAAGCCAACAGAAGCTTTCTGAGTTCTTCCAAAGATCTCCATGAGCTTCCCCCTACACCCTTCAAAGATCCCAAAAGACAGTCCTAGGACCATCCAAATCCCAAACACCTAAGATCACCTGAAAGCCCCTGAAGAATGCCTCTGAGATGCCCCTCAAGACTCCTCTGAGAACCTCATTGTCCCCTTCCTGAACTGGGCACACAGTTCCACCCCATCCCTTGGCAGCAAATGCCCCCAAAATTAAGTCATTGAGGCAGGGATATCTGAAATAAAAGCAAACAGACAGGATTTGGGTAACTTTTGGGTTTTATTGAGACAATTGGTCAATGGACAGAGGATTTCTTACCCCAGGGAGACACAAAGCATTGGGGAAGAACCAGACAGACCGTGGAAAAGCCCTGCCCATCTCCACTGGGTGCTCCAGGTATGCCGACTCAGCACTGTAATTGTTCTCATTAGCAATAATTGGTGTTCAGATGGGCAGGAGGTGTTTGTTGCTGCTGGTGTCCCCAGTCCCTGGGAAGGGCAAAGGAAAAAGGGATGACTTTGGTGCTGGAAATGCCCTCTCAGAGGGCTCATGATTACACAACAGATTCTAGTTGGACTTATGCCTCCCCTCTAGTGCAAGATGCTCTCTGGTGTGGGTGCAGCGGTGCTTGTTAAGGTTGCCCTTCTGGGTGAAGCTCTTACCGCAATCAGCACAGGTGAACGGCTTCTCACCAGTGTGGGTGCGGCGGTGAGCAATGACAGTCTTCCTGTGGCTGAAGCTCTTGCCACAGTCAGCACAGGTGTAAGGTTTCTCACCGGTGTGGGTGCGGTGGTGTGCAATGAGAGTGCTCCTATGTCGGAAGGCCTGGCCACACTGAGAACAGCTGAAAGACTTCTCGCCAGTGTGCACACCACGGTGCTCTGTGAGGTCTCCCTTCTTACTGAAGCTCTTGCCGCAGTCGGCACAGCTGTAAGACTTCTCACCGCTGTGGATGAGTCGGTGCTGGATGAATACAGCGCTCGTGGTGAAGCTCTTGCCGCACTCAGCACAGGGGAACAGATGCTCTCCAGAGTGGATGCGGCGATGGATGGTGAGAGTGGAGCTCTGTTTGAAGCTTTTGCCGCAGTCCCTGCAGGTGAAGGCCTTCTCACTGGTGTGGCTGAGGCGGTGTTGCATAAGATGAGCGATCTGCCTGAACCGCTTGCCACAGCTGTCACAAGAGAAGGGCCTCTCTCCAGTGTGGGTGAGGCAGTGCCGGGTGAGATGATAGCCCCGGGTGAAGCTCTGACCGCAGTCAGCACAGGTGAAAGGTTTCTCTCCGGTGTGGGTGCGGCGGTGCTGGATGAGAAGAGAGTTCCAGAGGTCTCCCCAGAGCCTTCTCTTCTCCTTTGCAGGCTGATCACCCCCAGCTCCCTCAGCCTGTCCTGGTAGCAGAGCTGCTCCAAGCCCCTGATCATTTTTGTGTCCCTCCTCTGGGCCTTCTCCATGAGGTCCATGTCCTTCCTTTGCTGAGGGCTCCAGAGCTGGCTGCAGTGCTGCAGGTGAATGAACTAAGCTAGATGACACTTTGTGGTGTCCCTCTGGACTCTGCTGTCCCTTCTGGAGTTCTCTACTCTCTGGTTTAAGACATCCCAGTGCTTTCCACCCACCACAGGGATTCTCCTCCATGCTCTCATCCAGTGGTTTCTGTTGGGCCCTGCTGGCTCTGTAGATCAGCCCTGGGGACTTGCTGTGGCCCTGTGGACTCTGAGAGGGCAGCAAGTGAGTGGAGATGGAGTACTGGATGGAGAGATGGAGGGTGAAGGCTGCAGGGGGTGGGAGGGCTTAGTTCAGCAGCTGTGTGACTCTGCTTGGCTCCTACTTCCAATGGTGCTGGCAGCAGCTGACCCCAGAAGCTCAAAGCCCCAAACCCTGCCTGGCTCAGGACAGTCCCCTGACCCCTCCTGACATGCAGCACAGCCCAAGCAGGCACTCAGGGCTCCTAGCCACACAGCCCAGCCATCCCCCATGGCAGGAGTCACCTGTGGTCTCACTCCCTCTCTGCCCCCCTTGCTCTCATCACTTGCTGCATGAGGTAGCTGCAGGGTCCCTCCCCAGCCCTCATCTGTAACCCCCCCTTGGCTTGGTGCTGTTCTTTCAGCCCTCCAGCTGATCCCAGCCTTTAGTTTCAGGCCTCTTCCATTATTGTGCTGCTGCTTCCAGCCCAGTTCCTTAGATGCTTCCTCAGCCACAGCATTTCCCACTCCACCCTTCCAGCTGCAGTGGTAGTGGAGGTGGGGGACACAGGACCATGGGACAGTCAAGGCAGTCAAGGATGGGCTGGGAATGAGGGAAGGGCCTGGGAGTGGTCACGTAGGAATTAGGCCTTGTCCCCCCAAAAAGGGGATAGGATGCAGGGCCCAGGTGGCAAATGTGTGTGCAGGGAATGGCAGAATCTGGCAGCATTTGAGGAGGTGAAAGGAGTGAATTGTGCTGCAGCTCTGCCTGTGTCAGCTGGGAGATGAACAGCAGCCCATGGGCACTGTGCCCTCCCATCCAACCTCATTTTTCTCTTGGGGATGTGGAGTGGCAGCTCCAGGGAACTGCAAAGAGCAAGCTGAGAGAAATGGTCAGGGAGAGAAGGAAGCCAAACTCTTTCCAGTGAGTCTCTTTGGGCTGCAGGTGTGTGAAGGGTGCTGGAGGTGTGAGGTTTGGGCAGGAGCCAGAGACTCCTCCAGCATCTCAATGAGGGCTGAAGAGGTTTAGCAAGAAACTGAGCAAGTCACTTCCCCCTTTGATGCACCTTCAGAAAGCATGAAGCTCCCTTTGTGTGTGTCCTGAGGGCTGCTGTGATCTTCTCTTGGGGAGTGGGCAGCAGAGAGGTGTGTGCAGTGCCGAGCTGAGCACAGAGTGTGTGTGGTGGCGACAGGGCCAGGGAGGAGAGCTGGGACCAGAGCAAGATCTGCTGTCAAAGGCAGCTGCAGGCAGCAGAGGCCTGGGCAGGCAGTGGGAGGAAGCTTTAGGCAAGGCCTTGGAGAGGCTGTGTGGAGGCAGCTGTGTTGTGGTGCTGGCCTGCAGCTGTGTGCTGGGGGCTGTGTGCTGGGCAAGGAGCTGAGTCTGTACTTGCTGAGGCCTCCCTTCTTGAGCAGCCCTGACTGTGTGCTGTGGCTGTGCTGCTGGGCTTTGGAGCTGCCCCCAGCAAGGCTGAGCTATGCTGCCTGGTCCTGGGCAGTGCTGAGCCATCCCTTGCAGGTCAGTGCTCTCCCCTGAGCCCTTTGCTTCTCTCTGTCAGGGGCTGAGTCCTCTCTGCATCATCCCTGCCCCTGTGTGCTGTGGAAGAGCAGAGTTTGCAGATCTGTCCCTTGGAGCAGCCCAACAGGTAAGAAACCCAGAGTGGGTTAACAGCCCGATCCTAGGCCCCCAGGGCAGCTCTTAGCCTCCACCACCTCCTCCTGTGCAGCATATTTCACTTCTCTATAGGAGCTCTGAGGCACATCAGGTGTTGTGGGAGCTGAGGAATGCTCCAGGCTGCTGGGGGTGAGTTGTGAGGAGGAGGTGATGTTTGGGCTTGGGGTGTGGATGGTGGTGGGAGAAGGTTGGAGGTGGTTTGGTCGTCCTTGGTCAGTGCTGCTGCCTCCATTGTCTGAGCCAGGGGAGATCAAAGGACAGGGCCTGGGCCAGGAACAACCCTGCCAATGCCACCAGGCTCGAGGAGAGTAGGACAAGACCACTTGTAAGTCCCAGGGTACCTCAGGGCACTGATCACAGGAACCTGGGTTCTCAGCACAGGTATTAGAGGTCTGTGCCCACACTGTGGCAGAAACTGAAGGTTGGAGGTCCCCTCTGCATTGTCTCCTCCAGATGGGTGTTGGGAGTCAGGGACTGTCATGATCCAGGCAAGATCTGAGGGTTTGAGGTCCTGGGCTCAGGTGCTTCCATCTTCCCTATTGCAGAGCTGTGACCCCTTCCTGCCACAGTATGGCCTCACAGAAGAACCCAGACAAGAGCTGGGAGGAGAAGCAGCACCCAGAGATCAAGTTGGAGCAGCCAATGTGCAGTCCCAAAGTAGAGGAGGATGAGGAGGAAAAAGAGGACAAGATGGAGGATGATGCTGAGAATGACAGCTATGAAGAAGAGGATAATGATGATGATGAAGTTGACCAGGATGAGCAGGAGGAATGTATGGAGGAGGCTGAAGCCAGAGCAGGTCCCTCAGTGCCACACAAGCAGCTGAATCAGTGCCCTGAGTGTGGGCAGAGCTTCCCAGCTGGCTCTGAGTCACTGAAGCACCACTGCCTCCACCCTGGCACCCGGCCTTTTTTCTGTGGGGACTGTGGCAAGAGGTTCAAACGGAGCTGTGATCTCACCCGGCACCGCCTCACCCACATTAGAGGGAAGGCTTTCACCTGTGCTGACTGCGGCCACAGCTTCACTCAGCGCTCTCATCTCACACGACACTGCCTCACCCACACTGGGGAGAAGGCCTTCTCCTGTGACATCTGTGGCAAGAGATTCAGCCAGAGCTTTCATCTAAGCCAGCACCAGTTCACTCACAGCAGTGAAAAGTCATTTAACTGTAGGGACTGTGGCAAGAGCTTCAAAACTCGCTCCAGTCTCACCATCCACCGACGCATCCACACTGGAGAGAAGCTGTTCCCCTGTGCTGAGTGTGGCAAGAGCTTCACCACGAGCACCAAACTCATCCGACACCAACTATCCATAGCGGCGACAAACCCTACAGCTGTGCCGACTGCGGCCAGAGCTTCACCTACAGTTACGGATTAGCCCAGCACCATCGTGTGCACACTGGTGAGAAGGCCTTCATCTGCAATGCTTGTGGCAAGAGCTTTACTCACATGTCTAACCTCAGGGAGCACCAGAGTGTGCACAGTACTGGGAAGTCCTTCACCTGCAGGGACTGCAATAAAACCTTCAAAACCAGCCGCAGTCTCACCATCCACCGCCGCATCCACACTGGAGAAAAGTTGTTCCCCTGTGCTGAGTGTGGCAAGAACTTTACTACGAGCACCATGTATATCCAGCACCAACTCATCCACAGTGGTGACAAACCCTACAGCTGTCCAGACTGCGGAAAGAGCTTTGCCTGCAGCTCTAACCTCACTCAGCACCTCCGCACCCACACTGGTGAGAGGCCATATAGCTGTCCTGACTGTGGCAAGAACTTCACTCACAAGTCTTCCCTCATCTGGCACCGCAATGTGCACAGTAGTGAGCAGTCTTTCACCTGCAGAGACTGTGGCAAGAGCTTCAAAAACAGCCCCACTCTCACCATCCACCGCCGTATCCACACTGGAGAGAATCTGTTCCCTTGTGCTGAGTGCGGCAAGAACTTCACCAACAGCACGAAATTTCTCCAGCACCAACTCATCCACAGCGGTGAAAAACCGTACAGCTGTGCGGACTGTGGCAAGAGATTTAGATCCATTTCCAACCTTACCCAGCACCATCCTGTGCACATTTGTGAGAAGCCTTTCACCTGTGCCGACTGTGGCAAGAGATTCACTCGGAAGGGACAACTCACCCAGCACCGTCTTGTGCACACAGGCGAGAAGCCTTTCACCTGTGCTGACTGCGGAAAGAGATTCACCCAGAAGAGATACCTGAACCGGCACCATCGTGTGCACACTAGAGGGACACCTCACCAATCACTGCTGCAGCCACACCAGTGAGCAGGCCACAGTGCAGAGGAGGTGCAAATAGATCTACCCTGGGTCGATTGGCATAATCCTAACCTGCCTGAGAGACATTCCAGCAGATTGAACCAAAATATCTTCTTTTTCCTCTGCATTTTCCAGAGGCTGGGGGATCGGCAGGAACAAACACCTCCTGCCCTTCTGAACACCAATTAGTGCTGATGAGAACAATTACAGAGCTGAGTCAGCACAGATGGAGCTGACATTAGAGCTGAGCCGAGCTTTGACAGGGTTTGTCTGGTTCTTCCCCAATTTCTATCTCCCTGGGATAAAAAGCCCTCTGTCTGTTGCCCAGTTGTGTTGATACAAGGCCAAAGTTACCCAAATCTTGTCTGTTTGCTTTTATTTCAGACATTCCTGCCCACAATGCCTAGATGCTGAGGGCATTTGCTCCCTAGGAATGGGGCTGAAGCTGTGTTCAGGGAGGTAAAAGTGAGGTTCTCAGAAGAGTCTTGAGAGTGTCTTGCTGGGAGTGTTCTTAGGGAAATCTCAGAGTGGTTTTTTTATTTGTCAAGGGATGTTAGGTGTTTTGGGGGACCTGGAGAGTTGAAGGATTGATTTTCAGAGTCATTGGAGGGTGTAGAGGGGATGGTAGGGATGTCTTTGGAAGCCCTTGGAAAGCTTCTGTCAGTTTTCTACTACAGGGCTCTGGTTCTTTCCAGCAGGCCTGGGGCTTCCAAAAGCCTTCTCCCTAGCTCAGCAGTGTTCCTGATGCATTCCTGCTGACCTGGGGCTTCCCTCAGCCTTTCCACCCACTGTCACTGCAGGTGGGACTGGAAAACTCTCAAACTGTGAGAGCAACTTGGGGGTGTGGAGCTGCCCTACTGCAGGAAGCCTTTAGGGCTGGTGAGCCAGCGCTGGATGCCAGGTGGTGCTGATCCCTTGCTTTAGAATTCCCTGCTTCTCCTCCTTTCCTATCCTGCAGCTGCTGTTCTGCAAACCATGGCAACTTCTGGGCCGTGTGTAGAGCCTCTGATTCTTTGCTGACCAACTCCAAGCTGCAAAGTTGTTTTCCTGTGTGAGCCAAGAACAACATCCTGCATGAGCCAGAGGTGCTGGCACCTTTGATTGGAGCATGCTTTAGTTTGTACACAGGGCTGGGTTCTATTGGTGCTATGAATCCCTTGCTTTAGAATTCCCTGCTTCTTCTCACTTTTCCCTTGGTACTCAGAAGCAAAGATAAGTTTAAAGTCTGTTTGACAACGGCTCCTTGGTTCCATCTTGGTTTTATTTGGGGGGATCCTTGAAGGAACATTCTAATAAAACCACACTGTTGGTTGACCTTTCTCACATTCTTTGCATCCATAGAAGCAAGCAAGTTAAAATTAACTATATAGCAAAAGCAATCAATGAAATCAACAATCCAATTTTGATAAGAGATTGTGTCTACCCTGGTAACAACACATCCCATCAAAGTCTTCACACCCATGTCCATGGACAAGGATCAAGGAATCTATAGCTTCCCTCTTCTGTCCCACAGCATCTGACAGACTGATGGTCAGTAGCTAAACCACTGAATGCTGCCAGCATGAGATTGCTTTGTTTTGCCAACCAGCAACTCACTTGGTTGGACTATAATATGATAATTGAAGACATTTATGATAGCATCTGAGGGTCCTTTTATACCTGCACAAAAATGGGTGATGTAACACATCAAAGATACAAAGCCCAGAGCTGCACCAATTAGCTCATTCTAACACAACTGGCATAAAATATGGGTAAAGAGAACAAGCCTTGCAGCTACACTACAATAGCAAGCATGCATTGCTTCCCACTTATCTTACCAGGTCAAGGCACAAACAGGACAGTTGCCTCTTTCAGACAGTCACCAGAAAGGTTTCATCCCACAGTTTTGAACTTACAAGCACAACTCTTTCAGTTTAGGAAGAATGTTGACTTGCTGGAGTGTGTCCAGAGAAGGGCAACGAAGTTGGTGAGGGGCTTGGAACACAAGCCCTGTGAGGAGAGGCTGAGGGAGCTGGGATTGCTTAGCCTGAAGAAGGGGAGGCCCAGGGGAGACCTTCTTGCTGTCTACAACTACCTGAAGGGAGGTTATAGACAGGTGGGGGCTGGTCTCTTGTCCCAGAACAAGAGGACACAGTCTCAGGCTGTGCCAGGGGAGGTTTAGGCTGGAGGTTAGGAAGAAGTTTTACACAGAGAGAGTGATTGCCCATTGGAATGTGCTGCCCAAGGAAGTGGTGGAGTCACCATCGCTAGAGGTGTTCAGGAGACTTGACAGGGTGCTTGGTGCCATGGTTTAGTTGGTTGGGTGGTGTTGGATGATAGGTTGGACGCGATGATCTTCAAGCTCTCTTCTAACCTGGTCTATTCTATTCTATTCTATTCTATTCTATTCTATTCTATTCTATTCTATTCTATTCTATTCTATTCTATTCTATTCTATTTTCTTCTTTGTTTCCTGCCTGATCTCTCAAAGGAGAACCTATATTTTGCCAGTTTAAGTTCTTACATTTCCCTTTTCTTATTAATAAAGAAGATTAACCATACCAGTTCTGCCCTGAACACACTGTGCACAGGGATTTAGATACAGACCTACAAACACAGCAAACCCAATCTTCAGCATTGTCTTTTACAATCTGCTTCAAGGGCATGAATGTCACACCTTTGCCTTTTCCTAAGATGGCCAAACATCATAGAAGTGTGTACTGTCAGCAAGGTCCTCCCTTGACCCAAGAGGGTAGGGCTGGCCAGGCTCTATCTCCACAGATAAGGAAAATACCTGTGGGCAGACAGCAAGAGTGAGAAGGCCTCTTTGTTGGGTGGGAGAGGACATCCTGGATGTTCATAGTTCTGCTCAGTGTAAAATTAAACACAACACAATAATCCATTTTCACTCTGCCTACCACACTGCTCTCCTGATGCTCTGTTTTGCTAAGGAAAGGTATTGAGTCCTATTGTTCCTACTCCTGGGGTTTTTTTCTTTCCTTTCCAATTTCTCCCAAGTAAAGCCTCCAACATCTTTATATCCTCAATAAAGTTTATTAAACCACACTAAAAACCACATATAAAATGAAAATTTGAGAACATCACATGCTTTAACTTTCCTTTCTTGTGACATAAAGCCTGAGCTGCCCCTTTTCTGTTTTTTTATAACCTAAAATGAAAATGTCTTTTGTGCTATGATCCATTTTGACCTTCACCCAGTAGCACTGACATGGTATTGTGCTTATTCCTTAGGGAACATAGCTTAGCACAATCACTAAAGATTTATAAGCACTCATTCTTGCCTATATTTTGACATTCTTACCTAGACCCAACACAAGATGTTTCCAGGTGAAGACTTTTCTTACATTACACAGTTGACTTATGTTTCTAATGCAGTGTTGCCACACTCTGATTGGTTACATTTCTACTGCCATGCACTTAAGCAAAGCATACAATAAGTCAATCTAGCAAAAAAGCTTCTGAACATATCCAGCCCAATCCTGCCTGGGCTTTCTTTTCAGTTCCTGATAAGGTATACACCCCTGGACTCAAGACAAAACATAGCTGTCCCAAAGCTATCTGAAAACAACCCTTCTCCTACACCACCACTGCTTATCAGATGGAGGCTTTGGTGGAAACATTTGCTGCTGCTGTTCATGCATGAAAACCTTGTTTCAGATGTGGGCAGCTGGGACATTAGAAGAAAACTTGTCCACAAAAAGGTAGCAGCAATAATGGGTGTGGGAGCCTGTTCCTCTCTGGCCCCTGTGCACAATATGGTATGAATGAAACCTCACTAAAGATGGCTGCTTTGGGTTTAATAACCCAAGATAACCTCCTCCCCCGAGAAATAATTTGGGAAACAGGAAGCAGAGGGCCATGGGACCCTGCACACAGACACAAGTGCCTCCCCATGGCACCTTTCAGGCCTGTGGAGTCAATTGCAACCAAGAACCAGCGGCAGTGCCGGAGTGGATGTCACCACAGACATTTCACTCACCATAACACATGAAAAGGTGCATAAAGGCTCATGGACCTTTGGGAAGGGAAGGGAAGTGAAGGGAGGAGAGGAGAGGAGAGGAGAGGAGAGGAGAGGAGAGGAGAGGAGAGGAGAGGAGAGGAGAGGAGAGGAGAGGAGAGGAGAGGAGAGGAGAGGAGAGGAGAGGAGAGGAGAGGAGAGGAGAGGAGAGGAGAGGAGAGGAGAGGAGAGGAGAGGAGAGGAGAGGAGAGGAGAGGAGAGGAGAGGAGAGGAGAGGAGAGGAGAGGAGAGGAGAGGAGAGGAGAGGAGAGGAGAGGAGAGGAGAGGAGAGGAGAGGAGAGGAGAGGAGAGGAGAGGAGAGGAGAGGAGAGGAGAGGAGAGGAGAGGAGAGGAGAGGAGAGGAGAGGAGAGGGGAGGGGAGGGGAGGGGAGGGGAGGGGAGGGGAGGGGAGGGGAGGGGAGGGGAGGGGAGGGGAGGAGGAGAGAAGAGGCCTTCAAGATCATTGCGTCCAATCTATCATCCAACACCACCTAATCAACTAAACCATGCAACCAAGCACCACATCAAGTCTCCTCCTAAACACCTCCAGTGATGGTGACTCCACCAGCTCCCTGGGCAGCACATTCCAATGGGCAATCACTCTCTCTATGAGGAATTTCTTCCTAACATCCAGTCTAAAGCTCCCCTGGCACAGTTTGAGACTGTGTCCTTTTGTTCTGGGACAAGAGACCAGCCCCCATCAGTCTACAACCTCCCTTCAGGTAGTTGTAGACAGCAAGAAGGTCTCCCCTGAGCCTCCCCTTCTTCAGGCTAAGCAACCCGAGCTCCCTCAGCCTCTCCTCATAGGGCTTGTGTTCCCAACCCCTCACCAACTTTGTTGCCCTTCTCTGGACATAGGACATGGGCTAATTGCCTTACTGTTAGGAAGATCTAGCACTACCTTACAAGGACTTTTTGTGCTCCCAGGGGTGATAGATTCTGATTGCCAAGGACAAATCTCTGCCATGGTGTGGATGCTGTTCCCTCCAGCAACTATCCCTGCAGGGAGTCGAATCACCCAGTTAGTGCCTCTTACCACACAGGTCCTGGCAGCTGAAGCCCAGGAAAGGGGAATGTGAGGTTTCAGTTCCACAGGGAAGCCTGAAGGCTTTTGGGCACAGACTATTTCCACTGTTCCACCAACAATGATGTGTATCCTCAGAGTGAACAGCCTAAAGAGGTAACAATTAAGGGGATGATTGATACAGGTGTGGATGTTAACATCATATCCTCCACGCATTGGCCTTTGTCCTGGCCAACAATGTCCACAGCAGCTGCTGTGGCAGGAGCTGGTGGCACAACCAGTCCACAAAGTGTGCTCCCTGTCCAGGTAGTCAGCCCTGAGGGGCAAGTGGCTGCTGTTCATCCTCACATAGCTGTGGTGCCTCTGAATCCACGGGGCTGAGACATCTTAAGTATGTGAGGGGTGAATATCACTACCAATACCCAGGATTTTTAGTAGGGGCCACTGTGACTGAGGGCACATGTAGGCCTATTATCCCATTATGGTGGCTAACACTGACCCTTGTGTGGATGGACCAGTGGCCCCTACCCAATGAAAATCACAGAGCCATCAAAGAACTGGTAAAGAAACAGCTGCATCAAGCCCATTTAGAACCATCTCAGAGCCTGTGGAATACTCTGGCCTTGTATTTAAGAAAAAAATCAGGGAAGTGGAGGCTGCTTCAGGACTTGAGACAAGTGAATAATGCACTGGAAAGTATGGGTTCTTCACAGCCTGGAATGCCCTCACCAGCAATGATGCCTGAGAAATGGAATAGCTGTATTATTGATTTGAAGGATTGTTTCTTTATCATCCCACTGAATCCTGATGATGCTCCAGTATTTGCCTTCACAGTCCCTGTGACTAATAATAGCTAACCCAGTCAGTGGACTGTGTTGCCTCAAGACATGAAAAACAGCCCCACAGTTTCTCAATGGTACGTAGCACAGGCATCATCATATGTCAGAGCACAATATCACACCATGTAGTGCTACCACTATATGGATGCTGTGCTAATTGCTACACAGACAGAGGACAAGCTGAGTGCACTTGTGCCTGATGTGACAGAAGTCTTGAGGAAATATGGGTTAGAAATTGCCCCAGAGAAGGTGCATCACCAAGCACCTTGGAAATATTTGGGACTAAAAATCTTAGATCAAGCAATTGAGCCACAAATGATACAAGTTCAGCAATCTGTGACCAACCTTAATGATTTGCAGAAATTACTTGGAGTCATAAACTGGATAAGACCCTTGCTAGGTCTTAGCATGACCCTGCTAGCTCCCTTATTTGACTTACTGAAGGGAGACCCTGATCTTTTGTCTTCTTGATACCTGACTGCAAAAGCACAACCTGCACTGAAGCAAGCGGAGCTCACCATTGCCATGGGAACAAGCCCATCCCAGGACAAACTGGTTCCCTGTTGGTTTGGAACTGGAGGTTCTGGTGTGTCCCAGCTCCAGGCAGAGAGGCACCACAGGGTCTGCAGGAGTCATTCCAAATACCCTGGGATGCAGCAAACCCTGCACAGAGTGAAGAAGGCCAACTGCAGCTGGGTTGCAGCAGTAGGAGTGTGGCCACCCAGACACAGACATTGTCCTCCCCTGGACTCAGCACGGTTGTAGACACATCTGGATGCTTGGTGTCTGGATGTTGCATTCTCCAGACTAAAAGAGCATAGGAGGAACTGGGGAGGCTGAGAGGAGATCTGACAGGATGGGGATTGACATCTCTGTGGAGAGGCTGAGGGACCTGGGCTGCTTCAGCCTGCTGAATGGAGGCACAGGGCACTGCCAAAGCAGTGTGCACATGGCTGAAGGGTGGTTTCAGAGAGGATGGAGCTCTTCTGGGGTGTGGGAAGAGACCAAAACCTTCACAAAGTGCATCTTGGAAAGTTCAGAGTGGAGATGAGGCCAAAGAAATGTCCCTCAAAGGGCAGAGCTGCTATGCATGAGGCCATCCAGAGGTGTCAGGAAATGGCAGGGAGATCTGAGACAGCTCAGGGACGGGATGGAAATGGCAGGGGGAGAGCTGGGAGGGGAAGCAAGATTGGTGTCAGCAGACTGAAGGGAAAGAGCTGCAGGCATGGGATGGTGTAGGACAGGCTGCAGCAGGGATGGCCAAGGGCTCTGGCAAGGCTCAGAGGCCCAACAGGACCAAGGTCTTTCTCCCCTTGGCTCTGGCAGTTGCCTCTGCCACCAAGGCCTGTGAGGAGAAACTTGGCTTTGAGGCTTTGAGGTTCTTCTATTCCAAGGGCAGTGGTCAGGGCTTGGCCTTTCTGCTTCCTAGAACAAAGGCAAGTTTTTCTGCCCTGTACTTTGCCTTTGTCTCCCTGTAATCCTGGCTTCTAACAAGCTGCTCTAACGAGTCCCTGGGGAGCCTTTGTCAGTAACAAGCCTCAGTGAGGCCAGTCAGTGCTTCAAGGTACTTTGGAGTTTTCTTCTGCCTTGGACTTCTTGAGAGGCTTCTTGGCAGTACCTTGGCAGAGTCTCCTGGCAGTGCCTAAGGATGATGTAATCAGCCCCAAATACTCCATGGGGCTCATTAAATACTGCTGAACCTCTAATTATTGCCAAGGTTTCTGCAGCTAATTGGAGAGGATTTTATTGCACAAAGCATCTGATAAAAAGTATTTTTAAAGGTACATTTCATTCCTTTTCAGCAGGAGTTGTCTCTTTGCAAGCAAACTACAGCAAAACCTGACAAGGTCCTACCCTGGTCACTGCTCATCCTCACTCCCCACTTCCCCCAGCAGAGCCCTGAGCCACAGGTGAGGGACAGGATGTGCCTTGCCAGGGGCTGGGGGTCAAGGCTTGGCCCTTTGGATCAATGAAACCCCCCCAGGTTCCCTCAGCAGCAGAGGCACCTTGAGTTGCTTGTCCTGACCTGTCAGCACTGCCTCAGTTTGCTGCTCTCACCAGAGTCTGGAGTTGCTTTAGTGCCTCCAGTGATGCTTCCCTTGCATCCACTGTCTCCTGTTCTGACCAGACCCTGGGGACCCTTTCCAAGTATGCTTCACTGGGACCTATTAGCAGTAGAAGAAACTTCAGAGTTTGAATCTGACTTTGACTTCTTGAGAGGTTTCATCAGCTTCTCAGTCTCTGATGTTCATGGACTTGGCACCAAAGCCACCAGAGGGCTCCTTTAAATGCCTTGGGCTGGTCTGGAGCTGCTGAGCTGGGCCAGGCTCCTGGACTGGAGGGAGCTGCTGGCAAGAAGGCAAGCACTTCAGGAGACAGCTCTGGCCAGGAGCAGCTCCTCTGCACAGCACAGCAGGGCTGAGGACACTGCCAGAGGATCTCAGGGAGATGAAGAAGGCAGAGAGAGCTTCGAGGTGGCCAGGACTGAGAGGGTGACTGAGAGCTCACTGGAGAAGTCATTGCACTCTGACACAGTGAGGCTGTGGGTGCAGGGTGGTTCAGGTGCAGTTCTGGGAGGCATCTCCTACAGCTGGCACAGCCACAGTTGATGCTGGCTGTGGGGAGAAGCTGTAGGTGGCAGGAGCCACCCCTGGCAGTGCAGAGCAGGGCAGGGTGGGGCAGGGTCCTTCTGCTCTGGAGAGGCTGCTGTGTGGGTCAGGGCTGCTCACAGCTGCCACTCAGCACCAGGGAACTTCCAAAGGGATGTTTCAAGGACAAGGTCCAAGCAGAGTGTGCTCAAAAGGGAGAAGAGTTCCTGAGTCTGTGTTTGCAGTTTCCTATTCTGTGGACAAGGGAAAGTGGGGAGAGAAAGAGAGGTAGCAAAGGACCATTCAAGTTGGAACAAGTCCTTGAAACTGGGGAGGTGTATCTTGGAGTGGTCAGGAGGTCTGCTGGGAGCCTCCTAAAGAGCCTTCAGCCTCTGCCTGTGGACAGCACCAGCAGCACCCTGGCTGCACTCATCAGGATGCCTCTGGCCAGTGCCCTGCAAACAGGCAGGTTTCTGTAGGTGAGTGCACAGGGGCTGGGCTGTGCTCTGTGAGCAGGGCAAATCCATCACCCAGCACACTCCTGCCAGGGTGAGAACCTCCAGGCAGCAGGGATCTGATCAGGGAAGGAAACTGAACTCAACAATGTTGTGGGAGGGAACATTCAGACATCTCCATCTGGTCCCCCCAGGCCTGACCCTTCCTCTGAGCACAGCCCTAGGCCTCTTCTTCCCACCCCACCACCGAAAAGCCTCTGCCCTCAGGGTCATGGGCTCCAAGGTGCAAAGCACCTCCTCTGCATCCAGAGCTCCAGCAGAGGCAGAGCTGCCACAGGAGAGGAAATGCCATTGGGTGTTGCAATGAGCCCTGAGTGTGCTGGGCTGCAAGTGTGGTGCTGAGACCTTGAGAGAGGCTGAGACACTGAGTGGTCTGTGGGGGATCCCTCTGCTCTCAGCAGTGTCTGGTGGCTTTTCAGGGGGACAGGGGAGTGTGATCACCTCCAGCTCAGCAGGGCACAAGCCCAGAGAAGTGGGGAAGCGGCAGCAGGGCCAGAACAGCTCCCCTCACTCTGCTCTGAGCCACAGGCAGTGTCTTGCCTTGCAGGCTTCTGCTCTCTCTGTTCCCCCTGAGGGCAGCAGAAATGCTGTGCATGAGCACTTGTGACAGCCATGAACACTCTGGGGGTGAGATGTGGGCAGCTGGAGTACAAAAGCCTAAAACATTCAGGAACTGCCTTTTTCTACCCTCTCTCCTTAGCACTGGGAGATGCTGAGAAGCCTTTCTGCTTTGGGACTCTTCCATCTGAAAGTGGACACCAGACCTTGCTGCTGCCTCCAGCACTCCCCTGCTCCAGAGCAGGACTGACTCAGCAGCAGGAAGCAGGAAGAGTCTCTGATCCTCCCTGCATGTTCAGACAGCACAAAAGAGTCCAGCAACAGAGCTGGAGGGAGGTCTCCTCCAAAAGAAAACTTAAGTCTCTGTATCAGGAGCTGAGAAATGGCTTTGGTTGTGCTCCATTGACTTGTGACTGCCTTTGCCTTTTGGCTACTGCACTGTGCACAAAGGGAGCAAATGTCCAACAGCAGCTCCATCACCCACTTCCTCCTCCTGCCATTCCCAGGCACAAGGCAGCTGCAGCTCCTGCACTTCTGCCTCTTCCTGGCCATCTACCTGGCTGCCCTGCTGGGCAATGGCCTCATCATCACCACCATAGCCTGGGACCACCACCTCCACACCCCCATGTACTTTTTCCTCCTCAACCTCGCCCTCCTTGACCTGGGCTGCATCTCCACCACTGTGCCCAAGTCAATGGCCAATACCCTGAGGGGCATCAGGGACATCTCCTATGCAGGATGTGCTGCACAGGTCTTTTTTATCCTCTTTTTGCTTTCAGCAGAGGTTTTTCTCCTCACCATCATGTCCTATGATCGCTATGTTGCCATCTGCAGACCCCTGCACTATGAGACCCTCCTGGGCAGCAGAGTTTGTCTCCACCTGGCAGCAGCTGTCTGGGGCTGTGGCTTTCTCTATGCTTTGCTGCACACAGCCAATACATTTTCCCTGCCCCTCTGCCAGGGCATTGCTGTGGACCAGTTCTTCTGTGAAATCCCCCAGATCCTCAAGCTCTCCTGCTCCACATCCTACCTCAGGGAAATTTGGCTTATTGTGGCCAGTGGCTGTTTAGCCTTTGTCTGTTTTGTATTCATTGTGGTGTCCTATGTGCAGATCTTCAGGGTAGTGCTGAGGATCCCCTCTCAGCAGGGATGCCACAAAGCCTTTGCCACCTGCCTCCCTCACCTGGCTGTGGTCTCTCTGTTTCTCAGCACTACATTCTTTGCCCACTTGAAGCCCCCCTCCATCTCCTCCCCATCCCTGGACCTGGTGGTGTCTGTTCTGTACGCAGTGGTGCCTCCAGCAGTGAACCCTCTCATCTACAGCCTGAGGAACCAGGAGCTCAAGGCTGCCCTGAGCAAACTGATCACTGGATGCTTTCATAAACAATAAACTCTTTGTCTTCTCCTGCAGAGCAATTCTGAGATCACTCAATGCAGACCCAGCCTGGCCGCTGGAGTTCTGGCTGCTGCTGGGGCTGTTCCCCTTGTGAGAATGTTGTTCCCACACAAATGTCTTTCTTCAGACCATTTCTGGTTCAGTGTTGTCCTGTCTGCTGTGACCCAGAGGCTGCAGATATGAGGAGCTGTGCTCCCTGTGTGGTCAACACAATAAGGACCCTGCAGGGAGTTGTTTCTCTGAGTTCCTTCCTGCAAGGTTTCTGTGGAGCTGTAGGGCAGTGCCTGTGTGCAGAGGGGGAGGGGCAGAGTCCCAGCACAGCAGCTGTGCCAGGGAGCCCCAGAGCTTGGGCTGTCCTCAGCTGCTCTTTCTTCCCTTCCACGCTCTCCTGCTGAGCCTCTGTGCTGGGGCAAGTCCTGAGTGCTCTGGCAGCTTGGGCTCTGTGCTGCTATGTGGTAGTGCTGGGACTGCAGGCAGGGACAGGCCAGGGCTGGTTCTGGGACAGAGCTGTGCTCTTGAGCAGTGCTGCCATCAGAACAGGAGGTGTCCTCATGCCTTCACACCCTAACCTCCCCCCTTTACAGACTGCTTCTACTCAGAGTTCAGACTGGATACCCTGACCCCCTTCCAGTATAGACTCAGCCCAAACATGGTTCCTTTTACCCCTCCCAGTACAGATGTGGTCTCATCCCAGTACAAACTGGATCATACTGTCCTCTAGCACTGCTGCCTGGGTCCCATCCCAGCATTGACTATATTCCCTGACTCCCTTATCAGTACCATCTGCATCCATCCCAGTACAAACTGCACACCCTCATGCCCTCCCAGTGCAACCTGTACAATATCCCAGTCCAAACAGAATCCCTTTAATCCCTCCTGGTACACATTAGGGCTTATCTCAATAAAAAGTGCATCCCCTTATGCCATCCTAGTATGTCCTGGCCCCTCTTCCAGTTCAAGCTGCATCCCCTGGGCCCATTCCAGTATAGTCTGGTCTCCACATATTACAATCTGGATGGAGTTGTGGTCACCTGGCTGGGCCCAGCACGTCCCCAGCAGTGCCACTGAGCCTGCTCTCACCATAGGATGAGCTGGAGCCAGGCACCACATCAACAATGTCTGAGGCCTCACAGGCACTGGTGCTCAGGCTGGCCCTGCACATGTGCTCACTGGAGTCCACTGCTGTGACGTGGGGAACACACAGCTGGGAGCCTGAGACCTGGAGTTGGGGACAGCCATCAGTGTCACAGGGTGGGGGACAGGGCAGCATTTGGGGTGCTGCTCATGCTGCCTGGGCCCTACCTGGTGGCTGGTGGGCAAGGAGCTGTACTAGGGGAGGGTGCTGGAGCCAGGTCCTGCCACCATGCAGTCAAGGTCCAGGGTCTGGCCCTCAGTGATGGATGGGGTTGAGGACTCAATGAGGGCTGGTGCTACCATCCCTGCCAGCAGGCACCTAGGTAGGTTGTGGTCCCAACAAAAGCATCCCTGTACCATGACAGCATCCCCCACCCACCTCACCTGGCACCATGGCCACCTCAATGGCTGCACTGGCCATGCCAGCAGTGCTGGTGCACACCCAGAGGTAGATGCCATGGAGGAGCATTTAACCCTTCCCAGTACAGACCTGGTCACATCTCAGTACAAACTTCATCTCCTGAACCCCTCACAGCTCAGATGTAATGAGATAGGAATCAATACGGCTGACCAATGTGATTGAGTATTGTTCCTTTATTGTTCCAGTGTTGCAGGCTGATGGTGCAGGCCTGAGGTGCAGGCCTATGGAGCAGGCCTGTAGTGCAAGTATAGCACGGTAAAGTGTAGAAGAAACAGGATACAGGAAAGGCAGAAGAAGAAGTGTGTAGAAAGGCAACTGCTACAACTTATATAAGCTTGGAGTGCTCTGTTGGCACAGCTCCATTGGTTCCCTCTGAGTGACCACACATTGCACTACTACAGATTATCGGTCCAACTACTAATGACACAACGAGGTTGTTGATGCAGGTGCATGTCCTGTTGTCCCAAGATAACTGTCCATGTTTATAGCTACCAGTGTCTTGTTTTAGTTACATGCTGCAGGCACAGCACTGTTTTGCTCCACTGATAGCTGGCTCTGCATTTATGCTGAGCATGGCCTACCGCCATGTCAGGCTCTAGGCCTGCACTGCCAGATTGCTCACACTGCTCGTCGCTGGCATTGCTACAAATCCCCCTTTTTGTTTTTGTGAGCAATCTGGTCATGGGAGTTGTTCTCATTCCATACAAGATGCTACTGCAAACACAGAAGCAAGCAAGGTAAAGCTAAGCTGTATAGCAAAAGCAAGAGTTCTGTAGTGCAGCATGTCTAACAGACTGATGTAACCCATACAAGGCACAAAGCTTAAGTTGAACTAGTTACAATGCTCTGCAGAGCTGGCATAATACATGGTCAAATATAACAAACATTGTAAAGAAGAACTTAGATCTTAACAGTTCCGATCTTTACATTTCACTCCTCTTATCAACAGAGAAGACTTGATTATGCCTGAACACATTGCACAGAGATCAAGGCACAAATGCAATCCTTAGCATTGTCTCTTGCAATCTGCTTTAGGGGTATGTTGCATCTTTATTTTCTCTAGGATGGTCAAAAATCATGAATTGTTTAATGGGAGCAAGATTTCTTTAATCTGTAAAGGTAGATCTGGCCAGGCTCTAGCTTCACAGACAGAAAACTTGCAGGCAAGCAGCAAGAGCAAAAAGAGCTTCATTGCATTGCCCAATATAAAATTACACAGAATAATGTGTTTTTGCTCATCCTAGTAATGCTGATCTCTTAATGTTCACACAACAGTTAAGCAGTCACGACACTCAGTTATAAGCTAGATGCTTTCTGTTGACATCTTGGTTTATCGTGACTGTCGTTGAGGTCAGTGCTAGGCAGGTTTGCTGATTGTCATTTTCATGACAGTTGTGCCGTGTTCGTGCTGTCTTGTGGTGAGAGGGTTACAGCACATTGCAAAGTTGATGTTTCTAGGGTTACAACATTTTCTAGGGTTAATATTTCTAGGGTTACAGCATTTCTAGGGTTAATATTTCTAGGGTTACAGCATTTCTAGGGTTGCCATGAGCTATTTTTTTGCTATGGGGTATTCTCTCTTTTCCCCCTTTGTTTTTGTTAATAATCTCTACTGAGCAAAATGTAAAGATGAAACTGTATCCCCTAGGATGTCTACATTCAGAGGCACACTCAGTTACCAAGAGAGAATACAAAGTTATCAAGCAACCACAATATTCATTCCTAATTCACATGATGCTGTGGTACATTCTTCTGAGTGATGCTGTTTGATCCCAGGTTATCATAGCAGTTATTGTGATCGATGTTCGACTGCATGGGAAATGCTGTGTCCTCGTGGTCTTGATTCTTCTGCCGTTGTTTGTTGCGATGATTGCAGTTAGCAGAAAAGAAGGCTCGAGGTGACCTGATCGTGGCCATCCAGTATCTGAAGAGAGCCTACAAGAATGCTGGGGAGGGACATCCTAACATGTCAGGAAATTACAGGACTAGGGAGAATGGAACAAGGCTGGGGATGGGAAGATTCAGGCTGGATGTGAAGAAGAAATTCTTCACCATGAAAGTGGTGAAGCCCTGGAATGGGTTGTCCAAGGAGGTGGCCAAGGCCTCATGCCTGGAGGTGTTTAAGACCAGGCTGGACGAGGCTCTAGCCTGCCTGATTCAATGTGAGGTGTCCCTGCCCATGGCAGTGGTTGGAACTAAATGATCCTTGTGGTCCTTTCCAACCCTGACTCACTCCACAAGTCCATGACTCCACATATTTTGTAACTAATTTTGAGTGGTGTTTTTTTTGTTTGTTTTTAATGTGAGCTATTTTTTAATATTTTTAATTAATTTTTTGCTTCATTCCTTTAAGATTTTGAAATCTACTTTCAATAAACCTATTTCATTTTTGTTTGATTTCATTATATGGATTTATATTTTATTTCTAAGTTAATTTTTTTAATTATTATTTTTACATGTTTACAATTGTTTTTATTTAATTCTGTAATTTCTTTTCATTTCAATTTGATTTTTTGTAAATTATTTTTATATTTTTTCTTTTTAATTCTAATTTGAGTTGTTTCATATTTTATGTTGAATATATTTCTTTTATTATTTATTTTTGTTTCTTTTTGTTATTTTATTTCATTTTCAGTTATTCTTTTCTACTGTGAATTTATTATTTTGATGTTTAATATTTTTACTTTTAATCAAGTTCTTTTGTTTAGTCTTTAATTCATTTTAATTTTTATTTTTAAATTATTTCTATACTGTTTTAATATGTGGGTTTTTTCTTCATTGCATTTTATTTTTTTTTATCTGCACTTTTTAATTATTTTTTGTTAACTTTTTTGTTTTGTTAATTTTAATCTAATTTTGATATAATTTTTTAATTAATTGTTGTTATTTTGTATTTTAATTTTTCTTTAAATTTTTATTATTTTTTTAAATTACTTTTTGTCATTTTTATTTCTTTTTTACCTTCTTTATTATAATTTTTATTTTCTTATTGTAATTTTTCAATCTGTATTTTAATTTGTTATTCTAATCAATTTTTTATTTTCAATTTTTTTTTTATAATTTCTATTTTTTCTTTTCATCTAGTGTTTAATCGTCTATGTTTTGATCTTATATTCTTTATTGTAATTATTTTTTATTTTGCATGTTTGTTTTATTTAATCTATTTTCTGTTTTAATTTTGATTTTTACTTTTATATTATATTTTTTTTAACCTTTTTCTCTAGTAATTCTTTTTTATTATAATTTTTCATTCTAATTTTCTTGATTTTTCCTTGTATAAATTTTTGTTTGTTTTAATCTAGTAGTCTTGATAATCCTTATTTTCATTTTTTGCTAACAATTCTTATGTTTTCTCTGTTAATAGATATTCTGTGTTAGTAATCCTTATGATTTTTCAGTGTGTCATATTTTGGTTTTTAATATTTTATTTTTATTGTTGCTCTTCCTTTTGATTACTATTCTGTTATTTAGCACTCTATGTTTTGTATCCAGAGTTTTGTGCTTTTGTTACATATTTCTATGTTTAAATTTTTTCTTTGCACATGTCACCTTTTTGTTTACCATTTTTTTTTTTGCATTTTTTTAATTTTTTCTAGTCTATGTCTAAGAAGGAAATATAAAGACATTACCTTAGCTAAGGAATACTTTTAAAAATGAATACCTATTTACTATAAGTCTTAACTATATTACATGGAGCTCCTTTGAAATGCCATGGCACACAACTAAGAAGGTTCGAACCAAAAGAAAATCTTACGATGTGAACTCATTACTAAGTACTTACACCGTACTAAAATTACTATGTACTAGGTATCTATAAATACCAAATGCTTACCATTCATTATGCTTACCAGGAAAACTTAGCAAAACTCTAAATAACAAATCTCTTAAGGACATTGCAATCAGAAATGAAGAAATTATCACTGTAACTTTAAATCAGAGCAGAGCTTTGGTTGGCAAGAGTAGTACTAGAAAATCCTCCCTTTTCTGGGGGTGGGGGTAGGGGTGGGTGGCTAGCAAGGAGTGACCTAGTTGCTATTGTTTCTGTATTAGGGTCTTAACGACTTGCAGCCTATCGTGTCTGAACGACCATTGTTCCACCCATACTGGATTATGTGTTTTCCATTTTAATTTGTGGGTTGGTTGCTGACTAGTAGCCACTACAAAGAAGGAACAGTAACAAGTTTTGCTCCTAGTTGACTTAAGGCATATCAGCCCAATAGAGCAACTGGAAGGGTTAACATGTACGGTCTTACAGTGATTGATTTGCCGTAGTTAAAAGCTAATTGCACTGGTTCTTTGCTAACCCAGGTTGTTTGGATACCTTTTAAACACATGACTTCAACATTTGCCATGAGCAATGGCTAGTGACCATTCCATTTATGACTAGGTATAATGATGACATCGTCTCCAGTATCCATAATCATTGAAAATTGTATAATTTGTCCACAAGGGTGTCTGACAGTTACAATCTGTTCCAGTTTTCCCTTTTGGATTTTTAGGGCTAATAAGGTATTAGGCATATAGGTGGAACCTGAGCCCTCTTGCCCTCAAATCCTGTTAGAAGTTTTAGGCACTCAGGACTCAAATGGTATTAGCTGAGCAACTTCTGTCCCAACAGGAATGCTAACAGGAGGGGTAATCATATAGAGCATAATTTTCATAGCCCAGTCATAATCAGAATGTATTGAACCAAGAGTTACAAGGATGCCCTGTCTAGAGGTAGACAATCTGCCAATTAACAGAGCACAGGGTCTGTGACCCAGAGGACCGTGCTGATAGGACTCGACAACGTTTTGTGGATTCACGAGTGATATCTACTGCTCTTGCCAGGTCTGCTCTGCGCTGCCAGAGGTGGCTGGGGGGGGGGGGGCGGTCCAAGCACCCTGGCTTGGTGTTGTTGCACGGGGTGTACTTGCGCTGCGGGAGCAATTTCCCTGCCTATGACAATCTGGAGTAAAATGATTAGGTCTGTGACGGTGAACACAGCACTTTCAAGTCTGTGCAGCAGTCAGGCACTTTGATTTAAGGCACCTGGGTTTCCAGAAGCACGATGTTTTCCACCCAGGTTGTTTCCCTTGTACGGTGGTCATACTGGTGTTTTCAGGACTGCTTCTATGGCCGTGGCTAGATACGTTGCTGTTTATCGATGCTTCATTCGTTCTGCTGTCCTGTGTCTGTGACCCAAAGGACCATGCCAATTGAACTCGACAACGCTTTGTGGATTCAAAAGTGATATGCAGCTGTTGTCAGGTCTGCTGTGCACTGCCGGGGGGGCTGCGGGGGGGAGGAGGTATGGTCCAAGCACCCTGGTTTGGTGTCATCACGCAGGGTATATTCATGCTGCAGGAGCAGCTTCTGCGACACTGGAGTAAAATGATTAGGTCTGTGACACTTTGGAGTCTGTCCAGCAGTCAGGCACTTGGATTTAAGGTACCTAGGTTTCTCAGAGGCACGATGATTTCCACCCAGGTTGTTTCCTTTGTGCGGTGGTCGTACTGGTGGTTTCAGGACTGCTTCTATGGCCGTGGCTAGATATGCTGCTGCTTGTCAATACTTCATTTGTTGTTGCATTCTGCAGTCATGAGACAGTGGCACCTGTTGATAAAATGCTGAGAACCTGTTTAGTTTCTTCATTAGCATTGTCCAATGCCAAAATATCCACATTTCTACCTTCATACCGTCTTATGTAAGGTATCGACAAAGGAACCAAATGGCCCTGTTAGACCCTGCTGAGTAGTGAGAAGTGCAGGATCAGAGTTATTGTCCTGGATTCTGGGCCACTCTTTGATCGCTATGTCCTGACTTAATTGCAAAGCCTTATCAGGAAGCTGCATTTACTGATAAGATCTAACAAAGATCTCGTCCCAAAGAGATGGTTAATGGTGACACCTCGTAGAGTCTGCTGGCTGCCAGGGCGTGGCTTCCCAGGCATTTGCAAGTGAACTGTCACTTAATTGAGGAGTTGCAAGGTCTAAGGTGGTGTGACTTTGAAGTCTGTTTGCTGACAGGGGCTGAAACTCAGACAGCACTGTCTTAAGATGTAACTTTTTTGTTGCAATCAGAATATCATCCATAGATTTATAGATGAAAAAGTCACAATGAGTCTATTTAAGTGGGAAGAGAGTGCCAGAGAATTCAAGCATGCCTTGAGGCTACCCGTTGATATTGGTGGGTGGAGTCTGCCTTAATCGATGACTCAGTAGATGCAGACTTTGTTAAATCCTCCGGGTGTGAGCAAATTGTAAAGGAAACAATCCTTCAAATGAATAATAATCAGGTCCCAATTTGTGGGGACTGGGAGTTGGGAGGCCAGGTTGTAAGGCACCCATCTCCACCATGATCGCTCTCAGACCTCGTAATAAATACGATTTGCTGACATACCTGTGTCAAAAGGGATTAACAAATGTATTGGAAACAACTGATTGGTTACAGCAGTTGTGTATCCTGACTGTAGCCCATAGGTAGCTATGGCTTGTCTAGCTTCCTTTAACATTACTCAGTTCAGAGATTAGTCATTATTAACCTTCTCCATCTGTGACTACATTTCCCACAATACCTTTCCACCAGCGCAGCGAGACAGTTCCGTGTCCCTCCCACCCCCCGATCATCCCATTGGGACTCAATTGGAATCTGCATCGGAGTGCTATACTCTGCTGATAACGTCTGGAATGTAGGAGGCAGGCGGGGTGTAGCGCAGCTGAAACTGCCGCGGGGAAGGGGCTGCTAGGGCCGTTCCTGCCGCTGCCATGGGGGTGGCTGCTGCCGGCGCGGCTGCCGGTGTCAGTGCTGGTATCCGTGGTGCGTCAGTTGATTCCGCTTAATTGGAGCCGCTGGTACTCACGGGGGTCATGGGGGGTCGCGGGAGGCATCGCCAGGAGAACTGCCAGGGTGTGGGGTGCTGCTGGCATGGGCGCCGCTGGGATGAGGGGTGCCGGGCTGAGCACTGATGGGGTGGGAACCACAGGAGGGGAGTGGTCACAAGAATGCCGCAATCGCGAGCCTCCAAGTGCTCCTTTTGTTTTTCTAAGAGGAGTTGTAGGGCAGAGTTCGCACTGTTCGGCCTCCCAGCATTGGCCCTCTCGGCTTCCAAGTCACAGAATCACAGAATTATTAAGGCTGGAATAGACCTCTGAGATCATCAAGTCCAGCCTGGGACTTAACACCACATTGACTAGACCATGTCACTAAGTGACACATCCAATCTTTCCTTAAACATCTCCCAATCTTTCCTTAAATATCTCCAGGGATGGTGACTCCACCACATCCCTGGGCAGTCCATTACAGTGTCATCTCCATATGAACAATTTTTGTCTAGCTGAATGGACTAGCAACATAGGAAGTGACTCTTTGAAGCAAGTGATCCTCTTACTCTTGTTAGGCAAAAAGCATCAAAAGATTACTTCTTTTCCACATTACTTGAGCATAGCCTTGCACTCAGTTTATGCAGGTATACTCCACACCTAAAAAATACACCCTGGTATTCTCTAAATGAATCAAGGTGTAGCTGTAAGCCAGCCCAATTGTAGAGGAAGAGGGTTTCGTGCTCTGGATCAAACTAAGACACTGAAGTTGCAACCAAAACTGTCAAAAATGCAAGGGGAAAAACATTACGAGGCCGTCGCTGGTGGTATCAGAGGAAGATGTTGATGAAGGGGATCGAAAACACTGAGCCACAGGTTTCGTCGCTTTTTTGTGGGTTTTTCTCTGCTGGGGGCAGACGGCTGTGGTGGTGTCTAATAAACACGGTGTGTTCGCCAAGATGGCGGACGTGGTGTCTTCTCTCTCTAATTCTTCATACGTAGTGACCTCCATTTTGATTTCGCACTCCTTATCAGTTCGATCAGGATTCGCTTCTGCCGCTATTGACGTGGCAGGAGCAGATTTTTCCATGCAAAAGGACGGTAATAGAGAGCCGTGATTCGTGTAGAAGGAGTAGCGGGCAATTGAAATTGAGGAGGATGCTGACGGAGCGGCAGACAATGTGCAGGGAGAGAGGAGGGGGGCGGAGGGCAGGGGGTGCCTTCCGAGTCTCCCTTTCTCATCTCGGTTAGAACCAAAGGCCGCAGCAGCTGAACCGGGAGTAGCCTGCTCTGCTTTTTTTGATTGCAATGTCCGTGATGATCCTTATTTAGCACCTCTTCCCACAGCTGGGCTGCAATTTCACCCCCATGCTTCAGAAGTAAAAGCTTATTGCCATGGGGATGACTCTGGGCACAGGCTAATAGCCCTTTTACGATCCCAGAATTGCCAGCAATACCTCTCACGGAGAGGATAGGTGAAGAGCGTTTAGCACTGACTCTTCTGTGTCGTGGCGTGCTGCCCCTTGCCCCTCCTCCGGTCACTCACTGGACCAGGGTGAGATTCACTTCCTTTTTGAGCATGCACTGCTAATTTTCCAGCACCGGGGCAGTGCTGTCCGACCGGCTTTCCGTATCACTCGGACGTACCTCTTTGTGCTGAGTCGATCAGTATTGGAGTCCGAGGATCCCTTGTCTACGAGTTCAGGTTTATTAGGGCGCCAGATATCGGACGACGGAGATGGGAATCAATACGGCTGACCAATGTGATCGAGTATTGTTCCTTTATTGTTCCAGTGTTGCAGGCCGATGGTGCAGGCCTATGGAGCAGGCCTGTAGTGCAAGTATAGCACAGTAAAAGTGTAGAAGAACAGGAGACAGGAAAGGCAGAAGTGCATAGCAAGGCAACTGCTACAACTTATATAAACTCGGAGTGCCCTGTTGGCACAGCTCCATTGGTTCCCTATGAGTGACCACACATTGCACTATTACAGATTATTGGTCCAACTACTAACGACACAATGAGGTTGTTGATGCAGGTGCATGTCCTGTTGTCCCAAGATAACTGTCCATGTTTATAACTACCAGTGTCTTGTTTTAGTTACATGCTGCAGGCACAGCACTGTTTTGCTCCACTGCTAGATGACTCTGCATTTATGCTGAGCATGGTCTACCATCATGTCAGGCTCTAGGCCTGCACTGCCAGATTGCTCACACTGCTCGTCGCTGGCATTGCCACAGTCACCTAGAGCAGATCACAGGGGATCACATCTAGGTGGGCCTTGAATATCTCCTGAGAAGGAGACTCCACAGCCGCCCTGGGCAGCCTATTCCAGATGGGGCCCAATCTGCACTAGGATGGAGTCAGGGATGTGATTTGTACTGGGATGGGCCTCAGACTGTACTGGGAAATATTAAAATGATCCTGTTACTGATGGGACAAGACCACATCTCTGCAGGGGTGAGGGCAGTTCAGGAAATCCAGTTTGTACTGAGACTGGGCTAGGGCTGTACAGGCAGGGGGTTAAAAGGATCAAGTTTGTAATAGGATAAGGGTCAGACTGTACTGGAATGGAGCCAGGGGATCCCAATTGTACTGGACTGGGGTCTGGTCTGTACTTAGAGAGGGAACCAAGGGAGTGAATTTCAATAAACATTGCTAGACCTATGCTGGGAGGGGATAAAGGAATCCAGCCTATTTTGGGACAAGGCCTAATGTGCACTTGGAAGTGTTAAAGGTTCACTGTTTGGACACAAGGCTCAGACAGTACTGGGAGGGCAAGAAGGTGTCCATTTGTACTGGAATGGATGCAGTCAGACCTAGTAGGAGGCCTGGAGATGCATTTTATACTGGGATGGGACAGAGGCAGTAGTGGGAGAGGGCAAGGTGATTCACTTTGTTCTGAGAGGAGGCCACAGCTGTACTGGAAGCAGTTCAAATTATGTAGTTTTTAGTGGGAAGGGACTCAGCCTGTCCTGGGAGTGGGTTCAAAATATCCTCTCAGCACTGGGTGAGATTCACTTGATACTGGGACAGGAACAGGGCTATCAGTTTGTTCTGGGCTGTCTCTCAAGCTGTGCTGGGATGACATCAGGAGGATCAGTTTATTTTGGAACAAGGCCAAGTTTGTACGTGGAGGGCTTAAAAGGGACCATGCCTGGACTGAGATGGGGCCCAGTCTATAGTAGGATGGAATCATGGTATCCAGTTTGCGCTATGAGGTGGACACACTGTAGTGGGGGGAGGCAGGGTATGAAATTTGTCCTGTGATGGATGGAGTTGGTATGGGAGAAAGACAGAGGATCAGTTTGTACTGGAATGAGGAGCACTTTGTACTAACATCAGGGGTCCAGCAAGTACTGCTGCTCCCTGGCAGTGCTGCTGTGCTGGGACTCCTTGCCCTCCCACCTCTGCACAGAGGAGATGTCCCTGAAGCTCCAGAAAATTCTTGGAGGAAGGACCCCAGGAAAAAAAAAATGTTATTGAAAGGTTCTTTATTTTGATTAACCAAACAAGGAGCACAGCTCCCCCAACATAAATCCTCAGTCAGAAATGCAAAGCAGAGAGAATGGTGATGACAACATTGCCAAAAGTAAAAATCCACCACAAACAACAAAATTTGAGCAGCCAGGCAGGGCCTGCACTGAGTGACATCAGAACTGCTCTGCAGGAGAAGACAAAGAGTTTATTGCTTCTGAAAGCATCCAGTGACCAGTTTGCTCAGGGCAGCCTTCAGCTCCTGGTTCCTCAGGCTGTAGATGAGAGGGTTCACTGCTGGAGGCACCACTGAGTACAGAACTGACACAATAAGGTTCCAGAAAGGAGAGGACATGGAAGGGGGCTTCAGGTAGGCAAAGATGCCAGTGGTGATAAACAGGAAGACCACAGCCAGGTGAGGGAGGCAGGTGGCAAAGGCTTTGTGGCGTCCCTGCTGAGAGGGGATCCTCAGCACTGCCCTGAAGATCTGCACATAGGACATCACAATCAACATGAAACAGCCAAATGCTAGGCAGAAAGTGACCATAATAAGCCCGATTTTCCTGAGGTAGGATGCGGAGCAGGAGAGCTTGAGGATCTGGGGGATTTCACAGAAGAACTGGTGCAGAGCATTGCCCTGGCAGAGGGGCACGGAAAGTGTATTGGCTGTGTGCAGCACAGCATTGAGAACCCCACAGGCCCAGGCAGCTGCTACCATCTGGAGACAAACTCTGGTGCCCAGGAGGGTCTCATAGTGCAGGGGTCTGCAGATGGCAACATAGCGATCGTAGGACATGGTGGTGAGGAGAGAAAACTCTGTTGAAATCAAGAAGAGAAAGAAAAATACTTGTGCAGCACATCCTGAGTAGGAGATGACTCTGGTGTCCCAAAGGGAATTTGTCATAGATTTGGGGACTGTGGTAGAGATGCAGCCCAAGTCAAGGATGGAGAGGTTGAGGAGGAAGAAGTACATGGGGGTGTGGAGGTGGTGGTCCCAGGCTATGGTGGTGATGATGAGGCCATTGCCCAGCAGGGCAGCCAGGTAGATGACCAGGAAGAGGCAGAAGTGCAGGAGCTGCAGCTGCCTTGTGCCTGGGAATGGCAGGAGGAGGAAGTGGGTGATGGAGCTGCTGTTGGCCATCTGCTGCCTCTGGCCATGGAGACCTGTGCAAGGAGGGAAAGGCAGTGACAAGTTAGGGCACACTTCTCTCAGCTTCCTTGTAACCCCTGTCCCTGCATTGCATGAGGAATGGATCAGCTCAGTCCCCAACACTACCAACCACGGATGGTTCATGACAGCTTCAAATGCAGCAGGGACCCAGAATTGCCATGAAGATTCCTCTGGTGTCAGAACAGAAAGTGACCAACAGCCCAATCCCAGGGAATGAGAGTCCCATGGAGAGGTGGAGAACCAGGGAACAGCTCTGCAGTGCTGCAGAAACAGGGAAGGGAAGAGAGAAAGGCAGAGGGGCTGGGGGGGAAGCCTTCTCCTTACCCAGCTCTGCTCACTGCTGCTTGACAGGATGGAACTGAAGAGCTTTTGTCCTCCTTTTGTGTGCACACTCCAGGAGCCTTCAGATGAATGTCAGCTGCCAAGGTTGTGACTCCTGACCTGGAGCCCATAGCTTTGAGGGCACTGCTTCTGCTGGGTAGAAGAGGAGAGCAAAATTTTGCATTGGGAAATGTGTCTGCAGTGCAGAGAATGGCACAGAGGTGCCTGATCCCCCTTGCCAGGGCATCTCTGCCAGCTGGTCCCTCTTCCCCTCTGCCCATGTCCCTGCTGCCTGCAGCTGTCCCTGCCAGGAGCTGCAGCTCTGTGTCCAGCTCTCCTCCCTGTCCCTGCTGACAGATCCCATCCCATTCTCTGTGTACTGAGCTCTGCCCTGCAGACCCCTCCCAGCAGCAGGACACTGCCCAGGGGCAGCTCTGGGTGTGCAGGGGCTCAGGAGAAGCTCAGACAAAGGCTAATGAGACCCTTGGTCTCAGAATCTTCTGCAGAGTGGAGAAATAAACTACAGTCTCACACAGTCCACCCAGCACACCAAGGGGATCAACATTCAAAGCCAAGACTCCTTCCCTTCCAGCAAAATGCTGCCTTGATGCTCTTATGGAAAACCCCCTCAGAAATGCCCAGAGGTGAGCCAGGACTGTGAGCAGCTCTGGCCAGCACAGTTCTCTCCCCACAGCAGAAGGCCCCTGCCCTGCCCTGCTGTGTCAGGGCTGTCTCCTGCCACTCACAGCTTCTCCCCACAGCACTATGTGGAGCTCCCTGGGCAGCCTCAGTGCTGACCCTGGCAGGCAGCAGAGTCCCTGCCCCAGCACACAGCCCCTGGGCTGCAGGGACCCTGCTCTGAAGGACAGCCCTCACCACCCCTGCCTGCACCCCAGGGCTCCACAGCTCTTCAGAAAAGCCTGAAAAGAGCCTCTGCACAGGAAGATTTCCTTCCAGCCCCCACCAGCTGTGGCTGTGCCAGCTTTAGGAGATGCCTCCAGATGCTGCACCTGCACTGCCCTGCCCCCACAGACTCACCATGTCAGTGCCTGCAGTGACTTCTCCTCCTGTCAGCTCTCAGTCACCCTCCTGGACACCTCGAACCTCTCTCTGCCTTCCTCATCTCGCTGAGATCCACTGGCAGTGCCCTCAGCCCTGCTATGCAGAGCAGAGGAGCTGCTCCTGGGCACAGCTGACACTTTTCATTGCTGCCTACTTTCCAGCAGCTCCCTCCAGCCATGGAGCTCAGCCCAGCTGAGCAGCAGAGGACCAACCCAAGGGCATTTTAATGACCCTCTGGTGGCTTTGGTGCCAGGTAAACATCAGAGACTGAGAGGGAGATGATGAAACCTCTCCAGAAGTTTAAGTCACTTTCAAACTCTGAAGTTTCTTCTTTTGTTGATGGGTCCCAGTGAGGACACTGCTGGGAAAGTGTCTCCAGGCTGTGGTTGGAGCAGAGAACTGGAGGCAGTGCTGAGAGGTCAGGACAAGCAGAGGAAGATGTCTCTGATGCTGAGCAAACCTGGAGGTGTTTCATTAATGCAAAGGGTCAAGCCCTGAGCCCTGGCTCCTGGACAGGCAGATCCTGTCCCTCACTCACCCCTCAGGGGGATTCCTGGAGCAGTGGGATGTGGAGAGGACCAATGTCAAGGGCAGGACTATGGCACAACCCCTCCCAGGCTCCTGAGGATGGACAAGGAGGCAATGAGGCCCCAGGGCTGCAAGGAGGAGTTGTCTCCTCAGAGGCATCAGTGGCACAGACCACAGCCAGAACCAAAGGCATGAAGAGCTTGGCTCTGCCAGGAGCCTTTCAGCTCTCCCACAGCCCTCTGCCATCTGCCCCTCAGGCTGTCCTCTGCTGCTGCATCAGCTGAGCCTCTTTCCCTGCAGGCTGTAGTCACCCACCCAGCTGCCCCACCTTGCTGGCACCTTCCTTTGCTGCTCTCTCTCCATCCTCCCTGACTCTTCCTTGAAATTTCAAGTCTTGAGCTGGTCCAGGGTGCTGCTGAGTGACATCCTGCTCCACAGCACTGCCCTGGCAGTGACATTTCTTTCTCCTCATATCTAGTCTGGACCTCCCCAGCTCCACTTTGTGGCTTTATTTCTTTCTCATGCTGCTCTTCACTAGTCAGGAAATCTTCTCATGCCTCAAAGCACTCTCAAGCTACTCCTCTACTCTTCTCATTCTCCACAGCACTGGGCTCAGGGGCTTCAGCCACTACCTAGTGGCCATATGTCAGATGCCTCCAAATCCCTGGTCAAAGGACAGTGGCTTTAAGCTGAAAGAAGGCAGAGCTAGATCAGATCGAAGGAGGAAATATTTTATGGTGAGGGTGGTAGGGCACTGGAAAAGGTTACCCAGAGAATGGGAGAAGAGAAGGTTCTGAGGAGACCTTCTTGTGGCCTTTCAGTACCTGAAGGAGGCTACAAGAAAGCTGAGGAGGGACTTTTGAGGCTGTCAGGGTGTGATAGGACTTCTTAGGGTGTCAGGAATTGATAGGATTGGAGGGGATGGAACAAAACTAGGAATGGGTAGATTCAGATTGGACGTTAGGAAGAAGTTCTTCCCCATGAGGGTGGTGAGACACTGGCACAGGTTGCCCAGGGAGGTGGTGGAAGCCTCATGCCTGGAGGTTTTTAAGGCCAGGCTGGATGTGGCTGTGAGCAACCTGCTCTAGTGTGAGGTGTCCCTGCCCATGGCAGGGAGGTTGGAGCTGGCTGATCCTTGTGGTCCCTTCCAACCCTAACAATTCTGTGATTCCTCATCCCTTGAAGTGTCCAGGATCAGGAACTCTGAGCAACCTGAACTGGTAGAAGATGTCCTTCCTCATGGTCATGGGTTTGGATGAGTTGCCCTTTTTGGTCCCTTCCAACCCAAACCATTCCAGGATTCTTTAACTCTAATATCCCCAAGGCCTTCTCCACAGGGCTGCAGATATTTACAGACACCATGGAGGTGCTTTCCTTTCACCTAGTCCCCAACAGCCTGACAACAAAGAAAGAGTTGCCATTTTTTGGACATGAATGGCCAGGGCTTTGGAGAAACAAGTCAGAGCCCAAGTGCACCTCACTCAGAACAGGAAAGCTGCAGTGAGTTCGACTGAAGCAGGAGGATGATTTGACACAGTTAATGCAGCTGAGGGACTTCAGCAAGGTGTAACAGAGATGCAAACAGGTTCAGTGTGGTGTCAAGGTTCACTCTGTTCCTTACAACATGGATGTCATACACAAAGTTCTCTGGATTTGGGGTGGGATTAGAATGATTGTGACAGGAAAATCTCCTCGGGGCTGGGCTGGAATGATTTTACAGAGAGATTGGGAGTGAAGAGGGTCAGGGAAGCCCTCCTGTTGAGTCACAGCATTCAGCATGGACCCTCCTCTGCAGAGAGAAGTGTAAGTGGGTTTAGACCCAATCCTAGTGCCAGACTTGGTCCCTGGTTTATGACTCAGAATGTTTGGGTGCAGGAATTTCAGGGGCAGAGCTTTTCCAAGGCACTGTGGCTCCTGCAGGACTTGAAGGCAGCAGCAGCAGTAGTTTAAAACTCCTTCAATAGTTCTGGTGAATCATGAGCTCAGGCTGTGGGATTTCACAGCAGCACTGAAGTCAAACCCCAACAGCCCTGTGTCCTAGCTGAGCTGTGAGACCCCAACAGGTCTTTTAATCAGCTCCAAGCCAAAGCAGCAGCTCCCTTCCTCCCACCAAAACCATCTTGGGGGGTGGGGAGGTGTGCTAATAGGGTTCCTTTCCTCTTCTCTCTCTCTCCATTTCTTCCTTCTCTCTCTCCCTTCTTCTGTTCCATTCACTTTATTCTGTTAATAAGCAGCCTGGCTGTTGATAGTTTGGCCTCCTTTGTGCTTCTAATTTCATAACTCAGGAATGTTCCAGAAGAGCTGAGACTCTTTCCCCATTCATACCAAGACACAGCACCAGTGCTGTCAGGGAGCAGCAATGCTTGGTCTTCATAGACTGCTCTCTTTCGACTCCCACACTCCCCTTCTGATCCCTTGTGTTGATCTAAGGCCTGGAAGCTTGGTCAGGGCTTTGCAGTATGGCAGTCTGTGATCACAGGCAGGGACAGGCCATATGCCCATGCACCTGGTCTCCACAGGAGCACTTCTACACAGAGAGGTGATCTGCTTAGGGCAGTGTCTGAAGGCTTAGGTCTTCTTCCAAACTTTCTCTCAAGAGTATGACAAATAGTGCCACAGATGAAAGCATCAGGGAACAGCTAAAGTGTGTGAGTGTGCACAGCAGTGTCCACAGCAGTGTCCACAGCAGTGTACACAGCAGTGTCCACAGCAGTGTACACAGCCAGGCCTCCTGCAAGAGACCTGAAGGACCAGCAGAGAAAGGTCTGCTTTGTGCCTGCTCTCCCAGGGCAATCATCCTGGACTGCTCCTCACAACCACTATTCCCAGCACTGCCTCTCACCATGGTTTGGAGAGGTTCTTTGTCCTTCCACAGGAGGACATGGCCTCAGGAGGTCAGCAGTGCCTGTTTACATTGTGCACATGAGATGTCAGCAGATGAGCTGAGCTGAACCTGGGTGAGCACAAACACCATCAGTTATTGCTGGGGGTACCAAGGCACTGGAGGTGTGAGGAGCCTCCCAGCCTCTGGCAGGGGCAGCAGGAAGCCAGGCAGACTCTGACTGCTGCAGGGCAGGGCCTGTGTGAGTGATGGGGAAAGACTCTGTCTCTGAACATCCCACACTCCATTAGGGGTCCATGATGCCATCTCAGATGTGGACACCTGACAGAGCTGGGACATTGCTGTGTGTCACTCCAGAACAAACCCTACTGGCCCAGGGAGATTCATCTCAGATGGCTTGGGCAGGCTGCTGTGTGCTTACATCATCCTTGCTGGACTGTGCCCTGAGATGTGCACAGAGCCATCCCAGAGGTTCTGGGCTCCTTGGAAAAGGCCTCTCCAGGAACACCAAAAAGGAGGATGGGGAACATTGCAGGCTGGTCACCCTCAGCACAGTCCCTGGGAAGGTGAAGGCTCAAACACCTCTGCAGCCATTTGCAGGCCCTTGCAGGACAAGAGAGGTATTGCTGAAGCCATATGGGTAGGGGCAAAAAGGGAAGGTTTTGTCCCTGGACCTTAGCCAGGGCTTTGCCATGGTCCCATAGTCTCTTTAGAGCCAGACTGCTGAGAGCTGGAGAGCAGAAATGGGTGAGGTGGTGGCTGGGTGGTGGAGGAAGCCCAAATATCATCAGTGGAGAGTCCTCCTGTCAGACACTTCCCAGTGGCATCCCTCAGGGCAAGCCCTTGGGCCAGCAGTGTGCAATGTCTTCATGAACTCCCTGCACCATCTGACCCAGGGCCTCTGCAGCTCCTCTGGAGATGAAGCCAAACTGGGTAGAGGCCTTGAGGGACCTCATCTGCTTAACCCTGCCCTGAGCAGGATCATTGGAGAAGAGGATGTGCAGGAGTCTCCTCCACACATGCAGCAGGACAGAGCCAGCAGCTTCTCCACTCAAACCCTTGGTAGGAAATCTGCCAGATGCATCTGGTGAAACTTTGATCTGCTCAGGCTCTGGCCACAAGGAGGCTGAGGGCTGAGTGTGCAATCCTGTGCTCAGTTGTGTCTCAGGAACTCACCATTCAACAGGAAGCCAAGGACTGGGAAGGGGGAGGTGAGGCCACTTCTGCCTCCTGAGAGGATTGGCCAACAGCAGGAACACAGCTGGGAAAGGGACTGTGTCTGCAGGAGCTGATAGGGCAGCCCTGGGCTCATGGCTGGCAGATGGGCACAGTGATCTGGGAGATGCCCTCTGCCAAAGGGCCTGGGCTGACTGCAGGAAGGGGCTGATGGGTTGGTTGCTGTGTCTCTGCTGCCTGAGTACCTGATGGGACAGCAGCAGGCACAGGGCTTGGTGCTGTCTATGCAAGAAACTGCAAGGCCAGCAGCCTTGGGAGCTCCTGGTGAGGTAGGAAAGAGGAGGAGAGAGGAACACTGCCAGATGGTGCAGCCTGGCAGGTGGAGACTGGCCATGAGGAGCAAGAAACCTCTCTCAAAGGGCAGTGCTGTGGCCTGAGAAGTTCTCCAGAAGGAGTCTGGGATCAGCCCTTCTCTTTGTGTCCCAAGGAGCAGAGTGTGAGTGTGGGCAGGTGTCAGTGAAGGCCTGGAAAGGCCAAGGTGGGGAAGTGAGATGAGTGTCTGCAGCCTGCAGGGCAGGAGAAGCAGCTGTGAGAAAGTGCAGGACAAAGCTGTGGTAGAGCTGGCAAAGGGCAATGGCAGTGGTGGGAGTGATGAAGAGAAGCCAAGGCTGTGCCCTCTTGACTCTGGCAATTCTCTGCCCCCGAGGCCTGTGAGGAGATGTTGTCCTAGGGCACTGGGAGGGCCTCACTGCCTCTTTCCACAGCCCCAGGAAGGCTGGGGACTGTCAGGCCCTTGTCCTCCACTCAGCATCACAAACCCTACAGGGATCCTAAAGGAAGGCTGGAGAGGAACTTTTCATGAGGGTGTCTGGTGACAGGAGAGGAGGGAAAGGTTTGAAGGTGAGGAAAAGGAGGTTTAGACTGGGTCTTGGGAAGAAGTTCTTCAGTATGAGGGTTGTGGGACTCTGGAATAGGCTGCCTAGGTAGGATGCCCTCTCCTAAGGATGTTGAAGGCCAGGCTGGATGAGGCCTTGAGCAGCTGAGTCTATTGGAGAGGCATCCTTGCCTATGGCAGGGAGGTTGGAGCAGATGAGCTCTGAGGTCCCTTCCAACCGAGGCCATGCTATGCTGCTGTGAAACCCACACCCCACCCCCACTGCACCTGAAGAGCCTTGACCCACACATGTGGGACAGGATCTGCCTGCCCAGGGGCTGTGCTCAGGCCTTGGCCTTTGTGCTGCAGAAACCAGAGCCAGAGTTTGCTCTCCTGCACTTTGCCTTTGTCTGCTGCAATCACAGCCTCTCCTGAGCTGCTCTAACGAGTCCCTGGGGAGGCTTTGGCAGTAACAAGCCTCAGTGGGGCCAATCAATGCTTCCAGGTACTTTGTGTTTTGCTTCTTGCTTCTTGCACAGTTTCTTCACTCTTCTCTCAGTACCTGAGGTTCATGGAATGATTCCCAAGTGCCCTAAGGAGCTCTTTGTGTCTTTGTTGTTGACTTCCAGATTTCAAAGTGCACCTCACAAAGCTCAGATTTTGATGGTAAACTATTTGATTCTTTCTCAGATGAGGGCAGAGGTGACAGCAGCATCCACCAAGCCAGAATGATGCAGGCTGTCTGCTCAGGGGGTCTGGACTGGGAGGAGAAGCTGTCCTTTGAGGGCTGACATTGAGTGGACAACTTTGCTCCTCACCCTCCTCAACCTCCCCATTGCTGTCCCTGCCCACCTGGGGCTTACATCCCTGCTCCTTGCATCAGACTTCTCCACTGCTCTCTGCAGCTGGAGCTCACAGCTCCATGGCACCAGCTGCCCCCTGCTCTCCTTAGAGAGCTGCCTGCACACAGCCACAGAAGAATTGTTGCTCTTTGGAAGCAGAGCAAAGCCAAGGCTGAGAAAGTTGCCTCAGCAATCCAAGCCCTCTGGAACCATCTGCTCAGCACAAGCTGTCTCTCAGCAGCTTGCCTGTCCACAAGGCTGAGGCAAAGCCAACAAGTTCTGCCATGGCTGTGATTTCTCAGCCAGTCAAGAGTTCTTGAGAGTGAGAAGCAGAGGAAAAGGTTGGATCCTAGCAGCCCTTCCTCATGAAGCAATCCTGAATTCAAATCTCTTTCTATGGCTGTGCCTGGAGAGCAGCACCAAGTACAGAGACACAGGGACAGAGCTGGCTGCCTCCAGTGGAACATAGAGCCCCCCAAGATGGTGTCAGCAAAGGTGTCTGTCCAAAGACACAGAGAAGTGGAGAGGTGTCTGGCAGAGAGGATGCCCTGAAGTTCAGTTTCCTTCTCCTGGAGCTCAGGGCAAACACTCACAAAGCTTCAACATTCTCAGAGGATGAGAACTGAGCCTGGAGAAGTCTGACTTGGTGCTGGCCCTTGGTGCAGGTTGTGCCTGAGAGATGTCTGAGTGGGGGAGATGCTGGACACAGCTGCTGTGATCCAGGAGAGCTCCAAGGCTCTGGCTTTAGGGTCACTGTTTTTAGAGGTGGAGATCCTTGACATTCATCAGGTGTTTCTCTGATCTGGAGAACCTTGGATGCTGAATCATCCTGGGATCTCTTGCCACTTGCACAGACCCTGAAGTTTTTGACTGTCAGAGTTTTCTATCAGCTCCCTGTTGGCTGTGATCCAAGCACAGATGCACTGAGCTGGCAGGAGGTGACAAGCCCCTAAGCCATAGGGAGAGAAGAGCAAGGCTGGGAGAGCCTTGGTCAGGGCTGAGCCATTCCTTGCAAGTCAGTCCTCTCCTCTGAGCCCTTTGCTTCTCTCTGCCTGGGGTCATATCCTTCTCTTCTCTCCATCAGCCCTGCTCCTTTGTGCTGGGGAGGAGCAAAGTTTGTAGATCTGCTCCTTGGAACAGACCAGAAGGTCAAGAACCCAACTTTGGAGCAGCAGCAAGGTCCCAGACTCCTGATGACTGCTAAGCACCTCCCTACCCTCTCCAGACCCTCCTCCCAAACCACACTTCACTTGTAGAGCTTTGAGGGTCATTGGTTGTGATGAGAATTGAGGATTTCATCTCCCTGAACCCCAGGTGGTCAGGTATAAGTTGCATGGCCAGAGGGGGATGTTTGGGATGGCTGCATCCTGGGGGTGTCAGCCCCATCAGCACTACAACCAGGGGACTCAGCACAGGAGTTAGGGCTCTGATCCCTCCATTGCAAGAAGTGACACACAGTGTCCTTACTTCTCAGTCACTTGGTCCCCAAGGATTTGCCCAAGAGCACAGGGGTGACCATTCCTCTCAGCAGCATGGCCTCCCCGAAGGACCTGGGCAAGATCTGGGAGGAGAAGAATCACCTGAAGAATAATTTGGAAGAGCCAAAGCTCAGCCTTGAGGAATAATAGAAGTGGTTGATGAAGACATGGATGAGGACAGGAAGGATGAAGTATGTGAGGATTAGGAGGAGAAGGAGGAAGACAAAGGTGATGATGGGAAAGAGGATTAGGATATGGAAGAGGAGAAGAATGAAGAGAATGAGGAGGAGGAAGAGGAAGAGGAGGAAGAGGGCAAACCCATATCAGCCCCTCTGTGCCACCCAAGCAGCCACATCAGTGCCCTGAGGGTGGGCAAAGCTTACCACCCAGCTGCTGGAGCTGGTAAAGCCCCACTGCCCCCAGCCCAGTGCCCAGCCCTCTGTCTCTGGTGACTACAGCAAGAGCTTCACCCTCAGCTCCAACCTCATTCGGTACTGCTGCATCCACAGCCAGAAGCAGCTGCACCTCTGCTCTGCCTGAGGCAAGAGCTTCACCCAGATGGGCATCCTCAGCCAGCACCGCTGCACCCACACCTGTGACAGCCCCCTCACCCGGACCGGCTGCAGCAAGGGCTTCATCCGCAGCTCCTCCCTCACCTGCCATATTCACCCCCATGCCGGAGACCAGCGTGTCCTGGGGACACAGCAATACACCGACCCCGCCACTGCCAGGCCAAACGTGACCCCCCTGGTGGGGGGCCTTCTTGGGTAGGCCTTTTACCCCTTCTTTCCTCAGAAGCAAATGTGCCTCTGCCCTTCTCAACACCAGCCAGTGCTGAGGGGAGTAATGACAGTGCTGAGTCAGCACAGCCACTGCCACCACTGCAGCTGGGCTGGGATTTGGCTGTTTGTTCCTCAACACTTTGGGTTTCCTAGAGGTAAAAGAAAAACCTCATCCCAAGGATAATGCCTAATTAGAATGGAAACCCAAACCCTAATAAAGTATTGTCTCTTGCTGCTTTTTCGTTCATATTTCTTTCCTGAAAGGCCACTTTTGGGGACATTTCTTCCCCAGGGCCAGGGATGAAGCCATGTGCCCACTTCAGGGAGGTGTCTTTAAGGGGTCCTGGGAGGGTCTTGAATGTGAAGTGAGGAAATCAAACTCAGTGCCTCCCATAGCCATTCAGCAGTATCCTTCACTAACCTGCATGGACATGGAATGATGGCTCCAAAATGTAGCTGTGCTGAAAAGGTTAACCATGGTCCTCATCTTGGACTCAGTAACACACACATGTTAGAAGGATAAAATCTTATTTGATAGAGAAAGTCCTTCCATGTCTTGGTCTTTGCTGCCATCTCCTTTCCTTTTAACAACATTGCAGTCCCCATGTCTTCTGTCTTGTATTGTTCCTGTTGGTCCTCTGCCAATCCCACAGAACTGTCCTTCTCTTGCTAGTGAGGCCCAGGGGTGTGAGAACCCAGCCTGCTTTCCAGACTCAGCCTTATTTCTCTCTGTCTAGAGCTGCCATCTGCTGCTCTAGCTCCATTTGCTCTCCCAAGCTCCAGGTTTACTTTATTGATGTCAGAAAGCTAAACTCTGAACCAGTGGGAGAGTTTCTAATAGTTAGTAACAAAGTTCAGAAGTCTCCTTCCCTCAGATGTCCTGCTGAGTGTTCTGGGAAGGGCTGAGGTGAGGGCCAGTTCTGAGAGGTTAGGTTGTGGCTGGGTTGAAGCCTGGGGTTAACACCCAAGGGTCAATGCCAAGGGTAAAAGCTGGAGGCAGGATGAGCAATGGGGCAGAGTCAGAGTCAGTGGTGGGTTTGAGAGGGCCTGAGGTGTAAGGGGTGACCTGAGACATGGGCTCAGTTTCACTGTTAGAACAGGGGACAGAGTAGAGAGGATGGGAGGGGCCCAGGCTGTACTTGGAGGGCATCATAGGATCTGTTCTGCACTGGGAGGTGCTCAAGATATTCAGTCTGTATTGGGAGGTGTGGTTATTGCTCCCCCTGTTTCCATAGTAGTAGTAGTAGTAGCCCCTTATAACGAGGTCTCTTAGGGTGATGAATGCAGGGGCACAAACCCTGCTGCTGCTTCCAGCAGAATTCCAGAAATGCAGAGAATCTCAGAAGTCCTCCCAGAAGTTCTTTATTACTGTGGTGTAGAATCCCCAGCATTACAGAGTTTCAGAGTGTCTTTATCAGATGAAGTCCCAGAAGCCCTTAACAAAGTAGCTAAGCAAAGCAGAAGTCCCAAATATTCCCTAGCAGTATATCCCTAACCCCCAATCTCCAGTATTGCTCTGAGTAGCCCCTTCAGTTCTCTTTCTTATCAATAACTTAACCAATAAAACCTAACCACATGTATAAGCTAAAAAGCATTTTCCAATAAGAGGTGCCAGTGTGTCAAGGAGGTGTCTTCTGCAGCCTGTTCCAATCAAAGGATGTAAGGATGTGTGCTGGGTTGAGGCAGCCCCCACGACGGGCAGAAATTATAACTCAGACAAAACGGATTGCAAAAGTGATGGAAAGTTTAAATAGAAAAGCAGTGAATGTTTACAGAAAACCAGAAAAGCACAGTGACAAAGAAAGATCCCAAAAATAGACCCAGAGAGATCCCATCCCCACCTGAGGGTACACCCAAAACCCCCAGCGCTCCTTCTTCGTGCCCCCCCCGCTAAGCTAGTCTCAGCTGGCCAGGTCTGAGACTGCCCATCCCCCTGTGGCCTTGGGCCTAGCCAGGCCCAAAGCGAGGAGACATCTCCCCCAGTTACCTGCTAATAGAGGAGGAAGAAGGAGGAAGTGCTAGACCCCGCACTGGATCTTATAGTGGTGCAAAGAATCATGGTAGGAAATACCTAATTTCCTGTGTCCACCCCTCTGGGCTGGACTTCTGGACGCAGGAAGTAAACACAGCAGGGGGCACCCAGCTCAAACTGCAACAGGATGTTGTTCTTGGCACGCATGTGTGGTGGTTTTATGCCTTTAAAATTTAGTTACAGATTTTGAGCAGAAAAGTAGAAAAATAGAAATAAATCACTATTGGGTGTTAAAAGGAGAACAAAAGATTATTCTAAACAAATTCATTGTATCAGAAAAATTCTCTCCTCTCCTCTCCTCTCCTCTCCTCTCCTCTCCTCTCCTCTCCTCTCCTCTCCTCTCCTCTCCTCTCCTCTCCTCTCCTCTCCTCTCCTCTCCTCTCCTCTCCTCTCCTCTCCTCTCCTCTCCTCTCCTCTCCTCTCCTCTCCTCTCCTCTCCTCTCCTCTCCTCTCCTCTCCTCTCCTCTCCTCTCCTCTCCTCTCCTCTCCTCTCCTCTCCTCTCCTCTCCTCTCCTCTCCTCTCCTCTCCTCTCCTCTCCTCTCCTCTCCTCTCCTCTCCTAATAGAATAAACCAGGTTGGAAGAGACTGTCAAGATCATCGTGTCCAACCCATCAACCAGTCCAACCCACCTAAAAAACTAAACCATGGCACCAAGGACCCCATCAAGTCTCCTCCTGAACACCTCCAGTGATGGTGACTCTACCACCTCTTGGCTGTTTTGCTTCACTCAGGAGAGATAATGTGCTCTGGCTGACCTTGGCTAAGTCTAACTTCTCTGCTCCTTTCTCTTGTCCCTTTTGTGCAGGGGGATAAGGGGGGAACCAGGGAGGGAGAAGCCAGTAGCTTCTCCTGGTCCTTGGCTGGTGGGGTCCTTGTGCTGTTTATTAGTTGTAAGTGTCTGTGTACTATTGTAAATCCTGTATGTTTTGTACATAGTTTCATAGTTTCATAGTTTCATTTAGGGTTGGAAGGGACCACAAGGATCATCTGGTTCCAACCCCCCTGCCATGGGCAGGGACACCCCACACTACATCAGGCTGGACAGAGCCTCAGCCAGCCTGCTCTTAAACACCCCCAGGGACGGGGCCTTGACCACCTCCCTGGACAACACATTCCAGGCTTTCACCACTCTCATGGTGAAGAACCTCCTCCTCACATCTAGCCTGAATCTCCCCACCTCCAGCTTCATTCCATTCCCCCTAGTCCTATCACTACCTGAGATCCTGAGAAGTCCTTCCCCAGCCTTCCTGTAGGCCCCCTTCAGATACTGGAAGGCCACAATGAGGTCACCTCGGAGCCTTCTCTTCTGCAGACTGAACAGCCCCAACTCCTTCAGTCTGTCCTCATAGGAGAGGTGCTCCAGCCCTCTGATCATCCTTGTGGCCCTTCTCTGGACACCTTCTAGCACCTCCACATCCCTCTTGTAATAGGGGCTCCAGAACTGGAGGCAGTACTCCAGGTGGGGTCTCACCAGGGCTGAGTAGAGGGGGAGGATCACCTCCCTCGACCTGCTAGCCACAATTCTCCTGATGCAGCCCAGGATCTGATTGGCTTTGCGGGCTGCAAGAGCACATTGAGAGCTCATGTTGAGCTTTTTGTCCACCAGCACCCCCAAGTCTCTCTCCTCAGGGCTACTTTCCAGCCAGTCACTGCCCAGCCTGTATTTGTGCCTGGGATTGCCTCGACCCAGATGCAGGACCCTGCACTTGCTCTTATTGAACTTCATGAGGTTGGCTTGTGCCCACCTCTCCAGCCTGTCAAGGTCCCTCTGGATGGCCTCCCTTCCCTCCAGCGTGTCTGCTGCACCACACAGCTTGGTGTCATCAGCAAACTTGCTGAGGGTGCACTCAATGCCACTGTCCATGTCCCCCACAAAGATGTTGAATAAGACAGGTCCCAGGACTGATCCCTGAGGGACTCCGCTTGTCACTGGCCTCCACTGGGACATGGAGCCATTGACAGCCACTCTTTGGGTGCGGCCATCAAGCCAGTTCCTTATCCATCTAGTGGTCCACCCATCAAACCCATGTGTCACCAGTTTGGAGACCAGGATGTGGTGTGGGACAGTGTCGAAGGCTTTGCTCAGGTCCAGGTAAATGACATCAGTTGCTCGCCCCTCATCTATTAATTTTGTCACCTGTTCATAGAAGGCCACCAGGTTGGTCAGGCAGGATTTGCCCTTGGCAAAGCCATGCTGACTGTTCCCAATCACCTCTTCACTATTCTTTTGAGCGAGTAGTGACTCCAGGAGGATCTGCTCCATGATCTTTCCAGGCACAGAGGTGAGACTGACTGGCCTGGAGTTCCCTGGTTCCTCCTTCTTGCCCTTTTTGAAGATGGGGGCAATGTTTCCCCTTTTCCAGTCTGTGGGGACTTCACCAGACTGCCAGGACTTTTGAAATATAATAGAGAGGGGTTTAGCAACCTCCTCTGCCAGTTCTCTCAGCACCCGTGGGTGTAACCCGTCGGGTCCCATGGACTTGAACACTTTCAGGTTCTTCAGATGATCACGAACCTGATCTGCACTTACAATGGGCAGTTCTTCCTCCCCGTCCCTGGCTTTGACTTCCATAACATCAGGAGTGTGGCTAGAGGCCCTTGCAGTGAAGACTGAGGTAACTGCTCAGCTCTACAGGAAATCTGCCTGGATGGAGTTTGGAGACTCTATAGAGAACCTGAAGCTGCCAAGCATCTTTAGCCTGGGGAAGTGAAGGCTCAGGGGTGATGTGCACCTGCTTGAAGGGGGGTGTCAGGCAATGGAACTTTTCTTGGTTGTGGACACAGAAGGAAGCCTTCAGAAAGTGCAACTTAAAGGTTCAGACTGGAGGTCAGGACAAAAAAATGTCACTCAAAGTGTAGAGCTGTGGTGCAAGTGGTGACCCAGAAGGAGTCTGGAGATCCTTTGTGTGTCAAGGAACAGGCAGCAAGAGTGGAGAGCCCTGAGTGAAGGTGTGGAAATGTCAGGGGGAGAGCTGCATGGGGAAGCCAGATGGATGTCAACAGCCTGAAGGGAAAGAACTGCAGGCATGGGACAGGGTAGCACAGCCTGCAGGAGGGATGGCCAAGGGCTCTGGCAGGCCTGAAAGGCTCAACAGGGACAAGGTCTTGATCCTGTTCCTTCTGGCAGCAGCTTCTGCCACCATGGCTGCTGAGATGAAGTTTTAGTTGGAGGCTCTCAGGATCTGCCTTTCCAAGGCCTGAGGGTCAGAGCTTGGCCTTTCTCTTTCAGAAACCAAGGCCAAGGTTTGTTCAGCTGCACTTTGCCTTTCTCTGCCTTCAATCATGGCCTCCATTGAGCTCTCTAACCACCCCTGGGAGGCTTTGTTGCTAACAGCCCTCAGTGAGGCCAATTAACACTTGAAGGAATTTTTGTTATGCTTCTGACTTCTTGAGCAGATTCCTTCAGTCTCCTCTCAGTGTGTGAGGCTCAGGCAATGATCCCCAAGTGCCCTAAGAGCTATTTGTGTCTTTGCAGTTTTCTTCAGGATTTCAAAGTGCTCCTCACAATGCTCCTTTATTCTTTATTTGATATCAAAGGTAGAATATTCTGTTAGCTTTCAGTTCAGAGCAGAGATGATAATTCACCAAGTGACACTGACCCAGGCTGTCTCACCAGGACATCTGCACTTGCAGGGAAATCTGTCCTTCAGGTCTGACATTGAATGGACAACTTTGCTCCTCACCCTCCCCAACCTTCCCATTGCTGTCCCTGCCCAATCCCAATCCCATCCAAGGCTTCCCAGGCAAGAAGCCTCTGGGTTTGGCCAATATCATGGGCACAATGCCAATGGACAGTAGCTTCAGTACTACAGGTTGGGCTATGTATATCTGCTGTAGGGATTCACTCCTCTGTCCATCAGGTCCATGGGCAGTAGCCATCACTAGTTCCATGGGACTAGATGTTTGATTTTTGGGGCTTCCATATATTCCTCATCAGCTGCTGACAGTAAAAACTGCTTCTGCCAAATGTGTGTCCCATCTGTGTCTTGAGCTATCAGCATGTCTTGTAATAAGACCATTGGTCTGTTCAGCTACACCATTAGCCTGAGGATAATATGGGGTAGGGAACACTCCTTTAATTCATTCTCCTTGCACCCAGTCTTGCACTGTGCTCACTGTGAACTGTGATCCATTGGCACTTTGGACACACTCAGACATAGGTAGAATGCTGAACCATTTCTCCACAGCTTCAATCCTTTGAGCTCCTGTGGCAGTACTGAGAGCTGTGGCCATGGTTCATCCTGAAACCACTTCTGCTCCTACCAGGATATAACTTTTCCCAGAAGAGGTCGTCAAAGGGCCAACATAATCAATTTGCCAGGGGCTCCACAGAGTCTTCTTGTGTCTGGAGTGTTGAGTAGAGACTTGGTTTGGGTGGTTGGCCTTAAGCCTTACCCAACATTGTGGATAAGATATAAGAATTGTTTCAAACTGACTATCCTTGAGGCTGACACTCAGAATACAGGTTGGCCTTCCCTGGGTGGCCTCTTCTGATGTGCAGCCACTCAGCCAATCTTGCTCAATCTTCCCCTTCATTGTTCACCACAGGAATTTTTGCTGGGTGACCTGCCTGCTGGTTCCAATTTGCAGCAGCTCTTCCCTTCTGGGCATGGCCATTGACCAATCCTACCTTTGAGGGGCTTGACTGACCTATTTCTCAGAATCATGGCCAGTCTCCCGCTCTCCAGATTGATTAGATGCCCCCTGACACATCCATTCAGTGGCACCCTTGTAGGCTGCACAGGAATCAGTGTGAATGGCAGTGGCACCATTCTCTACTGCCAACATGAGTGCAGGGCAATTCTTCTACCTGTGCACCACCTTCCTCTGTCACAGTCTTCCCAGTGCCAACCTCCAGCACTGCAGCTTGCTGTTGCCATTTGCATCCCATACAGTAGCTGAATGCAGCTGTGAACCACACTCCTCCTGCATTTGAGTCTGTGGTCAGCTCAGCTGCTGCCTTAGTTGCAGACAGTTCATAGGGCAGACCTAACAGCACTGTGTCTGCAGTCCCAGGCTGTGGTAGGTTGGAAACTTCTGCTGGAGCCTTTCTCATTTTCCAGTGACTGTCCAGTGAGCAGCATTCAAGCCAAGAGAGACAAGACAAAAAGAAGACATCAGGAATCTGATCAAGATCCATTCCTGGCCAGCCCTGGAGCTTGCTTCTCATCAGGGGGTCGTTGTCTTCCTTCACCAGGCACGGGTGCAGGGCTCTTTGGCATGGAAGTGTATCCCTCCCTCCCCACCTAGCCCTCCCCCACTGTGTGGGGGTCTCCTCCGGGTCTGAATTGAAACTGACACACCTCCCATGACAGACTGAATGCTTTTATCACCTCCCAGTACAGGCTGGATCCTAGGTTGCACTCCCAGTACAGCCTGGGCCCCTCCCATCCTCTCTACTCAGTCCCTTGCTTGAATGCAATGGATCTGAGCCAATTCCTCACCTCACCCCTTACAGTTCAGCCCCTCTCAAAACCACTCCTGACCCTGACACTGTCCCCATTGCTCATCCTGCCTCCAGCCAGCCTTTACCCTTGGCATTGACCCTTGGGTGTTAACCCAGGCCTCAACCCAGGCACAACCTACACTCTGCCTCTCAGAACTGGCCCTCACCTGAGCCCTTCCCAGAACACTCAGCAGGACATCTGAAGGACATCTGGCTTCTGAACTTTCTCACTAACTGGTAGAAACTCTCCCACTGGTTCAGAGCTTGGCTTTCTGACATCAAGAAAGTAAACCTGGAGCTTGGGAGAGCAAATGGAGCTAGAGCAGCAGATGGCAGCTCTAGACAGAGAGAGAAAAAAGGCTGAGTCTGGAAAGCAGGCTGGGTTCTCACACCACTGGGCCTCACTAGCAAGATAAGGACAGTTCTGTGGGATTGGCAGAGGACCAACAGGAAAAATACAAGACAGAAGACATGGGGACTGCAATGTCGTTTAAAGGAGAGGAGATGGCAGCAAAGACCAAGACATGGAAGTCCTTTCTCTATCAAATAGGTTTTTATCCTTCTAATGTATGTGTGTTACTGAGTCCTAGATGAGGACCATGGCTAACCTTGTCAGCACGCTTAATTCCCTCATCTACGGTGTTCCAAGGCTTAAGGTTCCATGGAAGGTCATCTCTGGATGTCCACAGAGGAACCTTACCAAGGTACCTGCCTAGATGCCTATCTATTCCATTATCTTTTGAGAGCGTTCCAAGCTGAGATGCTGACTTGTCCCCCCACTACTGAAGCAGGGGTCCCTGTATCATGGCACCTGCCTAGCCATGTAAGAGTTGGCTCATTCTCTCCTCTAATGTAATCCTTTCTTACATGCCTGATTTCCTGCCTGGGGGCATTAGCTGCTTGGGTGTTATCTTCATCAGTCTCCTCCTCTTGAAGTGGCTGTCCCAGTAATGCTGCTGCTGCCCTCTGTAGGACATCTTTATGTTCAGAGGCACCTCCATTATCTCCTGACTTACCAGAACCTGTATCCTGTCCTGCATCTCCACCATCCACTGATGGCCTCAGCAATTCAGGTATATCTTTAAGGCAAACTTTCTCTCCAATTTCAGAAGGATCCTTTTCAACAGAAGGTCCCTGACCAGCAGAGGGATCTTGCTGTTCTTCTGCCTCTGCCTTGTGCCTGCCCCTTTTATCCATAGCTGTGATTTGTTTAACTGCAGCTGCATTTAAGTTTACAGCAGACTGCAGAAGCAGAAGGGGTTTGCAAGGAAACAGCACTGGCAGGTGGACTTTGGGGACCCAGCGGCTGCTGTGGAACTTGCTTCCATTCCTGCTGCTGCAGGTGGAAGAGATTTTGCCTCATTAATGGCTGCCGGTGGAGCCATAGCTGCTGGCACTGATGTTGTGATCTGTGTCTGCCCCCTGCTGGCTGAATGCCAGAACTGCTGCCAGTCTCACTCAGAGCTGCTTTCCCATTAACTCCTGTCTTCCTGTTTCTCCCTGTTTGTCCTGTTTGTCCTGTTTGTCCTGTTTCTGTGTCTTCCTCATCACTGGAAATTTCTGCATTTGAGTTAGAACTAGCCCTACAACATCTGCGTCTGCTACGTCTGAAAACAGAACCCCCATTCGCTGCACGTCTCTCTCGGTACAGTGCCATCAATAAAATCATTTTGGGGTCCCAGCTGCTCACATAACTCTCTGCAACAGGAATGCTGAATTAATGTATTTCTGCAGGAGCAGTTACAGTCACATTATCACATCTGTTAAGCCACACAAATCCCATGCAGTGGTCCTACAGCATTTTCAGCTTCTATTTAAACCAAAGGGACAGTTTATATGCCAAATATCTTCCTAGCTTACCCAACTTCAAGGCCACGCACCATTTGTCCAGAATCCCAGTCAGAGCAGAATATATCAAATGCCACAAAACCTCA